>NC_089874.1:147867500-148077500 GCF_040182565.1 Anser cygnoides | reverse complement strand
CAGACTTTACTATACTCGAGTGATTTTTTTTCAGTGACTGGTGAGGCTGCCCTAGAAGAGTGTATCAGTCATAGTGAAATACTGTGCTGTTTTTGATCTCTTCGCTATTCTAGAGAATGGTAGTGTATGAGAATGATCTTTTTTTTATTGTCCTCATTTTAAGTGATGGTGGAGCAATGAATAGAACAATAATTTATTGAGTATTCACACACTGTATGTATACTTTCATTATACATTTATAGAGGACCTATTGTTTTGTTTTTTCTGCTGGAGGCTAGTCATGTAAAAGAATAGTCTAGAATAGACTCACTCAGTGCATGTGTTGTCCATTTGCCTGTCAGCAATAGTTCTGACAGAAAAAACAGGGAGTTTGAGTGACTGCTGGTCTGTCTTAAGGTATGGTAATGAGGCTAATTAGGAGAGATGAGAGCTGAACTGGATATGTGAAGGCAATTATCCGTGAAACTTTTGTCATGCTTTATCTTTATCAGATCTCTCTTTCTTTATTTTTGGCATTTGCCAGTGACACACAGAATGGAAATATTTGAAGTGATACATATTTTAGAAAAGCAAAGTAAAGAATGGAGGCAGAGGGAAAATTATGTGAGAACATCTCATTATTAAACTCTACAACTTAACAACGATATTGTAGTCCAGCAAGAAAGAATTTTGCCTGTGTTATTCTTGTCACTTACATTTACATGAATTAAAATCAATTACTTCTGGTAATAATGAGCTTAGATAGAGACCTACATCTCCCCTGTTAAGTGTACATTGTTTTGTCCGCACCTTTTATGTTATGAGTAGTTGCAGCAAGTAAGTTATTAAACATATTTGAAAGAAAAGCATGCAAAGATGATGATAAGAGTGAAAAGGTATTTAATTGCATATTAACAAAAAAATGAATTTTTTTCATTTTCAGGAGGATAGTACAATTTACTTTCAGACTGTTTCTTACACCAACCCAATACTAACTGATTAGGAAAGAGGCACTAAACAGAGCAAATGAAAACCAGGTGTCACAAGCCTTGATGAATCAACGCACATAATCCACAAGGAAAGGAGGTGACAAATGAAATTTGTGCATTAATGAGACCATAACCAGACTCAATTACTAGGCCGTTTTGAAGAGTCCTAGGAACTTCACACATTTCTTTATGTTAGAAGGAAAAAAATGACATACTATGAGATCTCCACATGCTGCTGCTTCTAGTACTAAGTCAAAAGACAGTGTCCCTCTAATCTACTTTTAAAGAAAATATAATGTTAAAAAAAAACTAGTTATAGGACATGTTCAATTGCTTTTTTAAAAAGGAAAAAAAATCTACTTCGTAATTTAGATCATTTTAGTGAACTTGGACATTCCGTATGTCTATTGAATGAGTTTATAAAATAAGATTACATACTACAAATCAAATTTATCTTAGTAGCATATGGTCCTCTCTTCTGAACTTGGTAGAAATATAGCAAACTGTATTGAGAATAGATGTGTAACAAAGATCAACATTTATGATCCAGAGAGCTTTCCAGTAAGCACCAGTTCTTTTTTCTCAGGTTCTATTTTGCAGTATTTACATTAAAAGCTTTGAATCTTTTCATATAATTTACTACTAGCAACGAGGTAACATAACACATGTACAGCACAAGATTCCTGAGATCCACACTGCTAATACTAAATGTAATATAAAGGGCTGAATTCGATGTTACGTCTTTAATTTCATCTGCTTTTAATGATGGCATGGAAAGTTAGACCCATTTCCCAAATGTTACTGTAAGACCTTGTTCTGTAAAGTAACACCCACCTGACTATAGCCTCTGTCTGTACCCTCCTCCTCTCTTTTCTTTTTACCCTCTGTTCTTCTTGCACATCCATGCACACACAAGAACACTCTCTTCTTTCTACAGTTCAAAGGTGTGAAAAGTAGTTTATTGCAGATTATGTGCCACAGCCATTAGTTTCATAAATAGCCACTACTGATCTTCTGTAAAAAGTTGCCTGCATGGGAAAGTTTGGAGAGCTCCTCTTTCCATGGGCTTTTTCATGATGCCGAAAAAAAAATGAAAAACTTTAGCTTACAATCCCCAGGAAGAGAAAAACCTGCCTTGGCAGTTTTCTGCAGAATGAGCATAAAGGGGATGACCACAGAAATGCCACTTTCAGACATCAGCAAAAGCAGTTCTTGGAGACACGGGACCTCCTCCCACACAGGAAATCCTTTCTCACTGTAGGCTTTCTTACTACACATTTGGTATTCATAGCTATAAAGACCTGGAGTATACCTTGGTGAAAGAGAGAAAACCAAAAATATTTTGTTGTTTATATTTTACCTATCAGTTTGACTAAACAGGAACTCTTAGCACACTTTCCTGCTCCCTTCAGCTCCTCTTTTCCTCTATTTATGTTCTCTTGCATTATGCAGAGCTGCTCATGAGTATAAGTCTCCAAAGAGAACAAATGTGCCAATCTCCAAATGTCGTTGGGGAGAGGACTCAAAATCTTCCCATCGAACACCATAACTAAATATTCTAAAGCAGTAATTTGTCTAGTTGCAGAAACGAACATTTTTTTAGTGTGTCTGGATGTCTTTACCTTATTTTTCTAGCCAGTTGACAGTGGTGGTATATAAACACTTAAACCTCTTTATTATGGTACCACACCATTACAGCAAGTTACCTATGGTACTCATAATGAATAGGTTACTAACGAAGTGTCATTTCCTAGCCTTATTGGTTTATGTTGCAACCTTAATGATATTTCAGTTTTGGAATAAACTCTCAAAGTAGTGTACAGGGATTTGGACACACGACTTGCATTAACATTAATCAAAATCACGTGTCTAAATTCCCACCGCACTAAAAATGTACCTTTTGATTGTGGATTGGAATTGCATGTCCGGGGGTGCATATGCAAAAGATCACTTCACCAGCTGCTTCCTTTTGTGCTCAGTCATGTTTGTGCTCTTCATACCTGAAATGAAAGAAGGCAGCGAATACTGAAGCCCTTTGTTCACAGGCTGTGTCACTGAGGACAGTGACAATTCATGTTTCCTCACTTTAATCTGCACGAGCCCAGCAAGTCCTTTTTGCTGATATGCTGAGATGCTAACTCTAACAGGGGTGGGCGGTCACGTCTCTGGTGTCCCAGCTAGCACTGTGCAACCACGAGATTCTGAAAGTGAGAATGAAAGACTGGTTCAGATAAAGTAAAGCTTCCTCTCTAACATCATCCTCAGTGCCAGACAGGTCTTCGTGAAAAGCAGTGGCCTTGTAGCAGCAATTTGAATATTGCTGGAGTTTGGCATTCTTCCATATTTTCCCGGTTTTGGTTACAAGCAGTGTCAAATATTACTGTAACTGAGGGAAACCATTCCAGCAGGTCTTAACAGCCCCAGTGAAAGCAGAGCCCAGAATTGAGCAAGTCAGCTTAGAGCTCAAAGGTCCTTCTAATTAATTAAGTAGGCTCCAGGGGTTAGACTCATTGTGATATGGTTGGCCATGGATTGACAAATTTTGGTGTTTCAGTGCATGTGTGTTGACCCATTGGTGGCTGGTGGTCACTGATTCAGAGACATGACTGTATCACGGGTTTAATACCAGAGTATCTCCCAGAAACCAAATAAATTCATCTCTTCAGGCCCTCCTTAAGACACGAATAGTTTCCTCATTAAAAATCTTAAAAAGAAGCTGTATGTATTGTTCCAGTACCAAACTCAAAAGGGTTTGCTTGCTGTCTGGGATTTGGAGCTAGTGAAGCTCAACTGTTCACAAGCAGACCATGGATTATAAACTGTGCTTTTGCAGCGATGTCTTCTGCTGGCTTCACTGGAGCATCTTTAAGGAAAAAAAAAAATCTTGAAAAATAACATTCCATGTGTAGGCTAATCCATGCTTTTACAACTGAAGCAAACTGCAGAAAAAACCCTGAAGTTAGCTTGAATATCCTATCTTGGAATGATGGGTGCTGACTGACTGAAAAACAGGAAAAAGGAGTTTCATTTGCTGGATTTCAAAGCAGTTACCTCATAAAATAAATAATAACTTTCCATATTGCTTTGCCATTAATCCATATATGTAACACAAACAAATGAATAAGAAGTTTCATATTCTCCAAAGTTTGCAATGATTCCACCATGAAAGACAAACAGTTTCTATCTGTAGTGATGACTCATTGATTTGCTATAGCACCCAAAGAGCCATTTAAGAAAAGTGCAGTTATGTCCCTTTGGCTGACTGAGGCTCTAGCATTTAATAAAACCAGAACCCCAGGCATTTTCTTAATTTTTGTCTTAGGTCCAATCTTGCAAAAGCTTATGGATGTGCTTAACTTTACACAGGTGAATAGGCTTATGAAACTAAATTAGATCTTTCCCATGCTCAAAATTCAGCACTTTTTTGTTTTTTCTTTTTTTTTTTTTTTTTGTAGGAGGAAGGCCTTTCTGTGCTGCCATAAAGTTCATTTTTATTTCTACTTTATCACATTCAGATGCTTTCTTTGCTATGTTTTCTGTTTCAAGCTAGAACTTTTAGAAATATAGTGTTCCCACTGTGGCATTGGCGAGAAAAAGAGAAAAGATGTATTTGAAACTTGCATGGCTCCAATGAAAATGCTAGTAAAGATTGCCTTAATCCTAGGATCCAACAAAAAATACATTAAAATCGCTAATGAACAAGCCAAGAAGTATTGTGTAATGAAACAGTTAAAGTAGCACTTGTTTCCTGGCAATGAAATAAAGGTTTTTATCATTTTTTTAAAAAATTGTTTCAAAAGCATCTTTCAATGTACAGTCCTTTTCAGTTTGCATCTGTCTGCTTCGTGAGCAATCCTTTCACCCCCTTTTCAAAGCCATATGAAGCTTGCAATGCAGGATAATTAAAACAAATCTTGAATAAACTGTTTTGTGGAGATAGAAGTTTGATGGTTGAATATATAAAAAATTGTAACCAGATGTTGTGCAGAAGCCATAGTAGTTTAAAGATCATGCGCTTTTTCTTTTTTCTTTTTCCTTTTTTTTTTTTTTTTGGTATGAAGCAAAAATACTCTAATTGAAGTTGTCAGCAGGAGTGAGACTAATATGCCTGTATTTGATTAAATAATAGTTTATTTAACATTCAGTGTGGCCCAAAATTGGCTGAGACTAAAATACAGAAACTTTACTTTAAATTTTTTTTATTTAAATAGAGTGAAAAGTAAACCTAGTAAATGTTAACATTTTTTCTTGATATTACCAACTATTCTATTATTTGTCCACTTCTGTGTCTAGTTGAAATGTTGTGCTATCCACTGCACACAAATTTTCTTCCTATTCTCCTATTAACTAGTTGATCAATGGAAGAAATGGAAAAAGAAGGCTGGGCAATAAAGTCTGGAGTGCACTGGTTGATCACAATCATTACTGAAATCTGGTAGAACTTAAAAGTATAACACAAGCATCATCCAACATCCCTTCTTGCTACTCCGTGAAAAGCATGGAAACTCAGGCAGACGCATTAAAGGATAGTTGTGCATGAAAAAGGTTGTGTCTTTTAAAAATACCAGAATATTGAAATATGCCCATTAGATTTCCTGGCGTATATTTACTCTCTACAGAATAGCAGTGTTTAATGGATAAACTCAGAAAAAGTGGTGGCTAAGATTTCTTCAAGGGATGATTGCTAAGTATAGCCCTAGTTTTTCTATTTCTATTCTAATATATTCTAATTTTCTGTTTCTTCAGTAATTAAAAGGTCAGGTTTTGATAGACTTTCTCTCTTTTTTTTGCTACTTTACTTCTTAAATAGCCCTGTAGCTTCACATGATGCTGTTCGTAAACAAGGGGATCCCCATCTTGCCTTCTGTGAGTAACCACCGCTAAAACCATAGGAATTTCATTCTCACTCTTCTCTTTGTGGCTGTTTGGCCTTTTGCGTAAGAAAGGGCTGTGTGACTCATGATCCACAGATTGCACAGGGTTTAAAAATGAACCATGAAGGCGTGAGTTGCTTGGCTTGTTGGTGGCATGTGCTGCTGTGAGTGCCAGTACTTCCCGCTTGGAAGTCAGGATGGAGATAGCGTGTTTTTAAAGCAGATCTACCTTGGAAATAGCTATTTCCAGTTGCCAAGTGGTGTTCCCAATTTTTTCTTTAATCCCTTGCCATCGCATGACCCTTTAGGTGCCCTCACAGTACCCTCTAGTGACTGCAGCTGACTGCTACAGCCCAGCCTGCTCCCGCCTCGCTGCGCTCAGTGCTGCCCAGCTTCTTGCTCCCTTGCCTCTGTACCTGGGACCAGACTTGGTGGTTTGAGCAATGCTGACCTTTCACTGCTCCGACACCCAGCCAGTAAATAGCAGACAAGGCCAAATTTGTAGGGAGATTGCAACATTCAGTAGGAAACTTGTATTTCATTCCGAGGCCATTAATCACTGAAATGTAGTAGAAATTTCAGCCCCAGCTGTGCATGCGATGTGTACTACAGTGCTAGGGCTTTCATTCCTGAAATGCACAATTACATACACCATCTTGAAGATAACATCTCCCAGGTCTACCCTGGCATTGCCACACGTACCAGGGCTCCAGAGGTAGGTGATGGCAAATCTGTAGTAAAATCAGCCAAGAACTAACTTTAGAATAGCAAAAGTGAAGCTCAGTGCAATCAGTTTTCTTTTCGTTTTGTTTTGTTTTGTCTAAAACAGATGGGGATCAGAACAGTGCTAGGTTTTCACTGTTTTCTACCATCTTCTTCTGTCCTTGTGTGTCATGCCAGTGGTGGAGGTATGTTGAAAAGGGAAAGGATTTCCTCTCTGATTTGGCAAAGGAAGAGTTAGTTGCAAAACACAGGTTTGTTGAATGTCATAGCTAAGATGCTTAGATTTGCACTGCTCTATAGTAACTTCTGAAAGTTTTTCCCTCATTAACTCAGACTGCTGTTAATAAAGGAAACAGGGCCCAGTATTTATCTTTCAGGATTTTTTTTTTTCTAGAGGTATAACTCACTGGTAGAAGTGACCTGATTTGAAAAGATCTTTTCTTATAAAAATACACGCATGTCGCATCCACTTACATATTTGGTATTATTCAAAAGAGCAGGACTTGTTATGTATCATGCCTGGATTTAAACCTTCCTTCAGAGGGTCCGGGATACTGGTCATAGGCAGGTAGCATTGGCAGCCATCCGAAAATCTCCTCAGAAGGTCCAGAGTTTGTTACTGCATGAATCATTCAGTGTTCCCCACACCTTCCTCATCTTCCTGCTGATTTTACTATCACAGTTTCACAGCCATGAAGTTTCCATAGCCATGTCCATTTCCCTATGACTAGCCACTAAGGTGTGAAATCCTAGTCCATGACACAGAACCAAAAAATGTTTCCTATAAAATATATGTAGGAAATAAAGCCCCATCTCTTTTCAGTTCCTGAAAGAGAGCTTTTGGCAAAGATGCTGATGAAATGGAAGATTTTTTTTTCCCCTAGAGAAAAGTCATGTCATTATTAATGCGCTTCTTTTTGGTGTGCATCTTTTTCCTTCTCACTCCTAAGGATTCCAGTAGGTGATAAAGAAAAGGAGGGAAAACAATTTGACATTTCACTGTTAAGGAAAACCTGAATTAAATTGAAAGGTGAATTCATAAACTGTCAGGATTTTTGTTCCGTCAGTAAAGCAAAATGGCTTTGAGTATAGTCTGTTAGCAGCTGTGATTGTGTATGGCATGTCTTAAGGTAGAGACATTTTTATTTCAGAGTTGTGTATGTGGGCCTTATGGAGTCTTGCTTAAAATCAGATGAACTGTGATACAAGCAGCAGAAGTAAGGGAAAAGGGATACTGTTTCCTAACTTTTTTTTTTTTTGCTTATATAGCAAAATCTGGTGTATTGATCAGTGGAACAGACCCAAACAGTTCATCCTTGAGTTCCTGTCCTAGGCCTGCACAACCACAGTGATCGCTTTTAGGCAGCCCAGTGGTCCTTACCTCTCCAGGTACAGCACGGACCCAGCCACAGCTGCCCACGAACAAGGCTGTGGAGTGGTTTAGCTGATGCCCCTTGAGAAAGGAAGCTGAGAGCTTGTTTTACAAGGTATTGCTGCACAATCAGCTTCGTCTAAGAAGCCTCCAGAAGATGTGAAAAATAAGTTAACTGAAGGGTTGCAGGGGGAATTTTGCAGTGTCTCTCGTTCCAGCTTCATTTCGCGAATGCCATTTTTCAGTCCTCTGCAGAACTATGAACTGAAGCCCGAGTGTGTGACAGGGTGGGTGCATTTCTTCCTCAGCCTGCAGGGCTTATGATGGAAATCCCCACTAAGTTGCATTTCTCTCTCGTACTGCTACTGTCAAGTGCATGCCACTTAAGAGAATGACTGCTCCCACAGTAAATTCACCCTGCCAGTTGCAGTAGAAACAAATCCTTTGGAGAAATGAAATCCATAGGTGGAAAGCAGTAATTCTGACAATGCCGATTTTAAAGCTGGTGTCTTAAGCAATGGAAGAACAACTTTCTTCAAGGTAGGACAAAAATTATTCTAGGGATGCTGGAATCAGTACTGTGCAGTTACAGTATTTGTTGGTGCTGATGTGAATGAGTACAAAAAATACAGAGGACATACCAGCTTCTGGGGTTGCCAAGGCAGAAAATCCTTCATGAATGCTATTAAGATAAATATTGTTTATTATTATTATAGTGTATATATATTTTAAATTGATTTCCCTACTGGGTGATTCTCCTGGGTGGGTAGTGGTGGTGGCGGTGGCAGTAGAGCTTAAGGCTTGGTTAAGGCATTTTAATTAATGAGGTTAAGCTTGATTAATAAGGGATTCAGAGTATTCTTTTGTCCCTAACAGTTACCATGACTTTCCTCTTTCTTGTGCTTTTACATGCTGCTACTGCCCCTAGCACTGTATCAGGAAATCTGTTTTTCTTTTCTTTTTTTTTCTCCCTTTTCTCTCTCTTTTTTTTTTTTTTTTTTCCTTTTAAACCTTGTGTTATATCACAGATTTTAAGGTCTTCAGTCATTATGCTGTGGCTCTGTCTTAAATTCCATGAAATGTTTCCTATCAAACTAGGAGACCATATGCCCATGTTGGCCTAAAATTCACAGTGCATCATGTACCAGAAATAGAAGCTGGTAAAGATTCTTCAGAGATTGTGTTCACTTGTTCCAAAGACCTGGTTTGTTTATGGAAGGGATGCTTGCAGTACATAAACACTATTTAAGGAGAAATGTCTCCAAAATGTAGAACAGTTGTTCTATTCTCCTTCTCATCTTAATGGCATTTTTAAGAAAAACTATACAACACCCTATATTGAATCTCATTTACAAGTAGACATTAGGATCTCCATAGGAAACAACAGGCAGAGAATGTTTTTTTGCAAAACCTACATTAGATACTTCACGCAGTTTCTCTGAAATATTTTGAAATTATTACTGATTTAGTCTATTTTAATGAATTTAATATTTATAACCATGAAATTTCAAATATTTTTCAAGACAATCGAGTAGGAATTAAGGCTAAAGTGGATAGAAATGAATACAACAAGTAAGTGACAAACAATCTACAGCCTCTCACTAAAGAAAGATTCGGTTGAAGAAAGGATCAATTTACCCAGAATACTTGAGTTTCATATAGTTCACCAGCTTCACAGAATCACTGAGCATGAAAGGCAGCTCTGGATCACGTCGTCCAACCCCGCTGCTCAGAGCAGGGTCAGCTAGAGCAGGGTGCTCGGGGATGCATCCCTGTGTGTTTTGAGTATCTCCAGGGTAAAGTCTTTACAACTTTTCTGGTTAGCCTGCTCCTGCGTTCAACCACCCCTACTGCAAAAAAAAGTTTTTTCATTATGTCCAAATGTGATTTTCAGTATTTCAGTTTGTACCTTTGCTTCATGTCTTGTCATTGGGCACCACTGAGAAGAGCCTGACTCAGTCTTTATTCTCGCCATCAGGTATATATGCCTATGGATAAGATCCCTCTGAGCCTTCTCTTCTCCATTCTGAACAGTCCCAGCTCTCTCAGCCTCCCCTTGTAAGAGAGATACTCCCTTAATCACATTTACAGCCCTTCACTGGACTCTCTCAAGTATGTCCCTGTCTCTCTTGCACTGGGGAGCACAGCACCAGACCCCGGACCCAAATGTGTCTCGCTGGGCTGAGCAGAGGGGAAGGATCACCTTCCTCGACCTTTTGGTGATGCTCTGCCTGATGCAGCTCGGGAGGCTGCTGGCAGTTTTAGGTGGTTTAACTTTAAAAAATACAAACGTAAAATTTATTGATAGCACATTTTACTTCCCTGCAAGAGAATTTTTTTTTTTTTTTTACCCCATTACCTTCCTATATGGCTGCAACATTGAACATGAACTCTGGTCCATTCTTACTTCTTAAAGCTTCAGAAAGGAAGCCATCAAATATTTTTGCCAAAAGTGGGATTGCAGAACAGAATAAGATTATTATGTTAGAAGCAGCCACTTAGACACAGACTCTGCTTTATTGTCTTGTTCTTTGGAAGTGTTTGAAATGGATTGGATTAGATGAAAATGTCCATTATAAAAAGGCCACTACTTTTCAATATTTACCACACGGTGGTATCTGGGATACCACAGTTTCTCCCTAAGCTTACAATAGGAAATAACTATGGTAATTGTGTGGTATGGGTTGGCAAATGTTGATTTTTCTGAATGGAAGCCATTCTAGCAACAGCACGTAACAAGATCTGCAGTAAGAGTGCAGTCATAAACGTATTGAAAATAATAGGTGGACATTTGGATCAGCTTTGGATCCCTCCCTAGTAACAGCTTTCTCTGGGGGACTGTGTGAGACTCAAATTATAGTTACTTCAGTTCCTGAAGAAGTGTATAAGGTATATCTGCCCATAAGAAACATTTTCTTGTTATGCTTCTTCTTTAATTAAAATTAATGGTCCCAAGGGGAATTTTTTAAAGCACAAGTACCAGGTAAATGAACCTCACTGGTTTTCACCAAGAAGTAGACACCTAATTGACATTTCCTCCCTGAGTCCTGAAGACTTCCATTAAAACTTTAGATCCTCATTTTGTAACGTAGAAATAGAAATTATTCTTCCAGGGTAATTTCCAGATTTGGGGTGCAAATTTGGGAGGATGTAGGTGATCAAAAGTCAGTGGGATTGAGGCTTCTATGACACTTAATGGCTTTTGAAATTTTTACCCCCGAGGAGCCTTTCCCCTGCTGATTTTGGCAGCCCTCAGCCAAAATCTACAAATGAGAGTTCCTCCTCTCAGCTGCTGGCTTTCTGAGCCATTTTCTATATAAATAGAGATCACGTGGACTTTAATAAGGTCAGGGAATGTTTTTTAAATGTCTGTGATTTTTTTTCCCCCTCAAAACTTAATTTTGCCCATCTGATTTCTGTGGAAGTGGGAACAGATGCCAGAAGCTGAGAACTCCAGCAGCTTTGTGCTCATTCGTACAGCAGAGTACTTGCGGGATTGGGACCCTCAATTACTATCATATGTAGAGTTACATATTGGCTCTTAGCAGAGATCTGCAAATGCTGTCTGGTTCTTCTACCATGTCAAAGTTGGGGGGTGTTTAAGGAAATATGGATGTATCTTTGCTCCATTTTTATCTATTCATTTGATGAGTGAGACTACTTCATGAAAGGAGAGATACTCGGGGTGGTGCCTTCTTAAACATAAATCCTCCAGTATTGATGCCTAAACTTAAGCACCTAATTCCATGTTTAGGCACCTTCATAACTGGCTCTTTATCTCAGAAAGCGAGTCTGTTTATAACAGAGTCTAACTATTGATTTAGATTCCCTATTGGAGACAGCAGGGCTTGGATATTTTTGCTTTGTGCCAAGAAATGAAAGTCAGAAGCGTTTCCAGTTTTCTCGATGTCTCTTTCAGCGTGCTTAGGGCTGTTCTGAGAATACTTCTTCTATGCAGTGACTGAACAGAAGAGCAGCAGTCTAATTTCGTCTGTGTTATAATGTTTGTAAATTAGAAAAATACAAGGGGCTCATAATGACTTTTTCTTAGGCTCGCTCGCTAACAACAGCTTAGCTCGTTTGGAAGCAGGCAGTGTGCAGGAAGGAGCAGCAATCTGTGGGAACAGGCACTGATTTTTCAGGCAGCCACTCAGAATCGCAACTGCTGCATGAATCTGTTTCTGCAGAGTGCCAGTGGAGGAACGTTTATATTATTTAGGGACAAGGATCACAGTTCCCAAACCAGGCTCCCTCTGTCCAGCTTACACACTAATACATCTACCTACCCCTTTTTTTAGTAAGGAATGCTATTATTCCTAAATTGTACTTTTCATATAAATCTTATTTTTGGCTACTTCATGTAAGTACTGCTCTAAAATTGCCTGAGTGGTCAAGTTGCTTTAAAAAGTTGGGAAGAAGCTTAAACAGAAATTTAGCAATTTTTGCAGCAGTTCTTAAAAAAAGCTGATTAAACTTGTTGTGGTACTAACATTGTAATTTTTGTAAAGATGCTGAGAGATGCTGCTGGCAGCTTTTTATTGTGCCAGGCGGTAAACTGTAAAGAAAAAACAGGACACAAATTAGGCAGGCTGTAGTTTAAATATTTGTGAACACACCTCAGCAGAGATAACACATTACTTGAGTCGATAGGCACAAGGAGTCTAGAAAAATGGTGCTGCGTTTTGGGAAAACAAAGACAATCAGGGCTTTCTTCTTGAGCAGCTGCAGCCAGTTCCACTAATGGAAGTGCAAGAGCAGAAACTGGCAGCACAAGGTATGTGTTCGTTTTTACAGATGGCAATGCAGACAAGTTGGTAATTGAGAAGGAAGTCGTGTACGTGAGCTGTTTGACGGGGGACAGCCCATTACAGTACTTTCCTGTGTAATTGACTCGGTGAGTTATTGGAGAGAGAATTTCTATTCCTCTTGAATAGGATTTGGTTATTGCAAAACGACATCATTATTGTTAGTGAAATGCAAGATTGAGTTTGCTTTTTTTTTTATTCCTTTTTTTTTTTTGTCACTGGTGTGAATAAAACTTTTAAAATTAATTTTAATTTTGGCTCCATGGAGACCTGTGTCGTACTGCTGGGAGTCAGTAGCAAAATGCAGCAGAAGAGAGATCGTGCCACACTGCAGTCACTGTTGTTTAAAGCCCTGAAAGAGATTTAAAGATGATCAGTTTGTGTGAGTTTGAGGATCAGGCCTCAAAAATATGTTAGCAAAAGGTGATTGAAGGAAGCCACTTTCCAGAAAAATTAAGTCAATATTTAACTCTTTGTGAACCAGATTAACATGCAATTTCACCAGAAAATGTTTCTCAGTGTTCATTACAAATGTCTCATGCCTTAAATATGTATTTGTCTGGTTATTTAGTCTGTATAGAATAATTTGGCCCAACAGCAGATCACACATATTTTTCACACATAGCATTTAAAAATGAACCGCCACTAACTGTGACAAGGAAGTCTAACCTGTACAAAAAGTTATATTGCTTCATATATTTGCCACCACAGATCTTGAGGGAGAAACCGAAATTACCCTCCATCCCTATATGAATTAACAAGGAGATGCACTGCCAACTGCATAATTTTCACAGATAAATGCTCAAATGAATGAAAATTAATAACTCAAGGACATTTCCTTGGAAAGTGTACTATGATCATATATAGTTGCACATGGCTCTTAACAGCTGATTAAAACGATGGTGAATTTCTACCCATGGAGTTTAGGCTCTGGCTGAAGGTGGGTGTTTGGTCCAGGTCCTTTTGCAGTGACAAAGGTTGGGTGTTCTGTAGCTGGGGTGAGGAAATAAAGGTAAAGAGATTCAACAGCAGCTGATTTCATGGTTTCTTTGCATACCTGCACAGTTCTCAATTTAATTGTTTAGTTTAATCAGCCGATGTTTTACTTTGGTAGCAATCATGCAAAATTCTTAGTAACACAAAGAGATTGGAGTTCACTTGCCTGTATTGTCTTCTTCTTGTTTTTTTGTTTTGTTTTGTGTTTATTTGTGGATGGGTGGGGTTTTTAGTTTTTTGTTTTTTTTTTTTTTTTTTTAAGTAGTGAAGTGTCACTGTCTCTAAGGCAGCTTTATAAAAATACAGGGAAATGCTACAGATGCTAGGACAAAATCTACTCATCTGCATTTTTGCTGCTCTTAAAAAAATAATAATTGCAATTTACATGCACATGAAAATATTTACACTCTCTAAGGAAATCAGGGTTAGAATTCTGAAATACTGCACTAGTAGTGAAGCGGTGATGTTTAATTTACTGTCTGTTTTGGTTTTTTTTGACTCTCTAAAGAACCCCTGATTCCTGTCATTAAGTTCGTGATACAGCATATATCATAAAATATGCTGTTAAAATAGAGCATTAAAAATTCCACTAAACATTTTGTATGAATTAGGTATGTAATTTTAACTTTACTCTTGACATTTCTACTTTCTTTCTACTTTGCCTTTCCTAACCTCTTTCTTATGTGTCTTTCAAATACAGCTCTCTAATGTAATTGTTCTTGAAAATTTCCTAGATGAAGACTTTGGATTTGGCACATTAAATTGACTTCAAGAGGCATCTGTTAACTCATAGCTGAGGTTGAAAACAAGATCTACTTTAACACTCTGCCTTATGTGTTTCTCTTTTTCTGACAACTTACACTTTAGGGTTGAAAATTTGCTGTGTCTGGTCTATTCCTGAAAGTTTTCCAAGTTATGAAGGGAAGAAAGCCCAATGACTTTCTTTTTAATTTAGACATAGTTACAGCAAAAGCGACTAAAATTTTAAAATGTGAAACTTTACAGGGACATAGTTGTGGCTATTTTCATAGTTGAGAGAGAAAGCGGTTTTGATTAAACACATTTAGGAAGGTCTGAGTGCCCCTGCAGCCAAAAGAAAAGAGGGCTAAAAGATTATTTTCCTATCCTAAACTGAAGAAAGTAGCACTTATTCCAACATCCAGATGGTGCATTGCTGCCCAGGTCTTAAACTTCAGTTAATCTCAGCCTTTCCAAAACACAGAAAACTAAAGGCTGCCTCGTGTAAGGGTGAGTAGTGGACAATACCTGGAAAGACCTGCAGGTGTAAAACAAGAAACTCCAAAATAATCACAGCAGTGCAAACACAGCATATACAGCTGAAACCATAAACGTCTTTTTTTTCTGAACCACATGGCAGCAGACAGGCGACTACGGGTCTGAGGCCATCTGCTTACAGTTGGTGCTGACCACGGAGGGTCACCTGGCTCACACTGAGCCAGGGGTGTGCATGCTTCCTGGCACTTCCCCTCTGGACCTCCCGTGCTGCCAGAGAGCATCCAGAGCCTGTGGTTAGCCCTGCTTTCAGCGAGACCTGTATGGTTGTAGTCCCTAGCTTTGTCTCTGGAAATAGGTCAGGCATATGCTTATCGTTGGGTAACATTTATGATTTCTCTGCATCTTATATTCTGGACCGGCGAATACGATGTTCTCCATTTCTGTCATGGTAGGAAAGCCAGAGATGGACAAAAAATCCAGTCAGGCTTCATTGTATCGTCATTTTGTTGTGGGGAAGTGAAAGTAATCAGCAAAAAGACAAATTTTGTTGTGTCCAAAACCAAGAGGGTGATGTAAGAAAAACGCTTGGCTGACGCCTGCAGAGCCTATTTGAGTTTCTAAAAGCATCTTCTGGCAGAAATTTTGAAAACAGGATGTATTTGGCACTAGAAGAGTGTCAGGCACCCTTGGTTAGTCTAGCTAGCTAAAAAGCCACAGTTCTTGAGCAGCATTTTTGGCTTTTAAAATATGTATTTTGCTAAATGAAGTTCCATTGAAATACTATCTGAAAGTTCAGTACATTTTAAAGTATTCTTGTGTAACTGTAAATTGTAATGACTCTTCTGCATGGCTACAAAATTTGAAATTGCATGAACTGCATGACATCTTTTTTAAAATCTAAAACAGTTTTGTGTGAAAAACAAGGGCATGATCCCGTCAATATGCCTGAATAAATAACTTCTTACGGTATTCTCTGCCGTTTTATTGGCTAGCAAAAATTACTAATAATAACTCCCTTACTTAAATGAAGTCTTGTAACTAGTGAAAATTGTTCAAGGAGTTAAAAACATCAGCCATTCAGACTTGATGATGTGTATACCAGGTTTCAGACTTGTTCAATTTGAAATGGTCAAGATATGAAACCATAAAAAATGTGAGTAAATACTCTGCATATCAAGGGTTGTTATGCAATTACATGCTTTCAGTATGGTTCTTACTTAGGGAAAACAGTTAGTAGAGAGATCTGCAATACATGTTCAGAGAACAATTACAAACTTTCATAGCTTAGTTACATAAAAATAATAATCCACTTGTTGCTTTGCTACTAATAAAATACTAAAATGTGTGCATACTTCCCCTTCCCCCCTGAGAGCAAAACCACTATGGCTGTAGGTTTGTTAGAAAGTTATCTGAGAAACTTGAAATTCCCCTGTTCACCCTCCTACCCCCACCCCAGTTTGGGCCAATCTCCAAATTATAAACAGCTGAACTGATTTAAATAAAGTTTTTGTTACAAAAACAACAACAAAAAAATAAGGTTACATTTGGGCTGAGAAAAAAACCACGTGCCAAGTTTCAGCCCGATGTGATTTGAGACAATCCTGATGTTAAATGCCCAGACCCAGGAACTGGAATGGAAATAGAGACAGGCAGGCTCTTTGCTGGACTGGCCCCTTCAGGATTTGTGATTGTAATGTAGCGGTTATAAAGCTCCAGATGATTAAAGTTTGACTTAGTAAATACATATTTTAGTTATTTAGACCCTTCTGGTTTATTCTTACAAGGATGTACAGGAAAATTTCATGGATGCCTCCAGTTAGTGCCAGTGGCATTAACTTGAGACTGTGGCTCAAAGCCTACCGTGATTACTTCTGTCAATTTACCTTTTCTGGGCTGATCTTAACAGATTGTTTAACCATGACAAGCGTGTGTACATGTTTGAAAAAGAGCAAAAGCTTCCATATTTCTTTCGAATGCTGGCTGAGGTTTGTTCTTAGCAGAGCACTTGAGCATATGGCTGCCATTTTTGAGGCTGCAGGCCATTGCCGTGGGGCAGATCTTGCTGATTTGGAGCTCAAAGGTCTGCTCCTTTGCAAGACTACTGGAAAAATACAGCAGTATTGTTACTGACTGGTACAAAAGCTGGATATGCAAAGCCAAACAGACTTATGAAGTAGAATTATCATCACTAATTACCATCTAGGACAAAAAGTAACTATTTATAATTTCTGTTGGCTAATAAGCTTTATAGAACTCTTGATATGGAAAGTAAAGGCCTGGTTTTTTTTTCTTTTTTTCTTTTTTTTAAAGTAATCGTATTGGTTTGGGAGTAGAGGACTTACAGGCATTGCAGGCCTTTAAAAACAGCTTCCATTTTTTCTTGAAGCCGTGATCAAAATGTCTCAGGTATACAAGCAGGTCAATTCTCTGGTTAGTGGGATCTGAAGAGTCATAATACGTAGTCTGATTCTACCCCAGTCCTGTTTCATCCCAGGAAGCCCATTTTAAAGCTCTGCATCCCCACTACAAAACGTTGTATTAAAAAGCAACAACAACAAAAACAGCAAAGCAACAGGATTTAAGTTTCTCTAGAGGTGATTTAATTCTTATTTCATCAGTGTGTGTTACTCTTTGTTGGAACACTTAGTCAGGGGAAAAATGATTGTTGATTTTTCTGTAAGGTCTTTAAATGACACAGAAATAAGAGACCAAGAAGGTAAAGAAATATAAATTTACATTAAATTTAAAGAAGGATGTCTGGCTGAACTTCTTGGGACTTTTAGAAATAGTTTGTATGTACTAGATAAACACAGGTGCATGTTTTTGGTGCAGATAGCTGCAACTTGATATTTTGTAGCTTGCTGTCAGCATTATATTATTTCATTGCAACCGATACCCAATCTGAATCAGATCTTTAAGTGAAAGTGAAAATATAATAGGAGTTACTTTTCTCAATGTTTTAAACATACACTAGTTCCACATGGGTCAATGAGGATTTCAGTCTTGTAACACCTTCTGTCACCATTCAGGTGTATGTGAATACAGATTATAAACTCTAAGCTACTCTCTATATTGTGAAAGTCTTCTATGACTTTGTAGGGGGTATTTCGCAAACTCAAGTAACACAAACAGAAATGAAAGGGTGGGAAGACTTACTCAGATTAAGACTCCACTTGTTTAATATACCACACCAAGAAACCATAGACTGACAGACAAAAAGTAGGAATGGGAAGGAACAGTTATGCAGTTGTGTCTGAATCCTGGCCATATACAGTCATTTCCGCTTGGAAACTTCTCACCCTTCAAGTGGACCAAATTGGGGTTAGCTTAGTGAAGCTTTCATTGTACTCTTAAGGAAAATATTTCAGCGGCCAGGTGAAGTTTTGCAAGGATATGCAACCACAAAAAGATTTGGGAGCTCTAGCTCACTTGGAGGTAAGTGTGCCTTGCCAGAGTGAGCTGTGTCTTGAATACACAATGTTAGATTTTGTTGGCTGAAGGACATCAACTACTATTTATTTCTCCCCCTACCCAAATTGAGAAAAACATAGTGCGTTACTGTTTCTGATTTAAGAGACATAGTAAGGAATGATGTAAGAGGGTGAGAGAGAGATTATCTTGATGACAATCTAGATTTTATTGTATCACCTTAAAGTAGCACAACCTGCTGTACTAATGAAATTGTGTTCTTGGTTTGAAAGGGCAATTGTTAGCCTGACTTTGTGCTCACTAAAAACATTTCCCCAATCTTGTTAAATTATTGCACTCATTTCAGATTTTTATGGCTGTGCAGCTTACCAGCCCTCGTTTCTTTACGTTTCATTCATTTTCCTTGTATTGATGATTAATGGAGGATGTCGAACGTTAGAGTGAGCAGGCATCAGCAAATGCAAGATCATAATTAGTTTAGCTGACGAGGGCCTCTGATAGCACTTGCATCTGGATGGAAAAATTACCCTATAGGGAACTGGCTGCTCACCAGGTCTTTTTAGTGATACATTGTGAAACACCCGATGAATCAAATGCCCTTTCAATGCCAAGAAAGTGTTCCAGTCTTGAAGCCAAAATTATGTCTGCAGAAAGCTTTCCATTTGAAATGTATCAGAGTACAATTATAACCATTGTATTTTTTTGGCATGAACACCAGTCTTCTACAGTATGGACTAAAGCTAAATAAATTACTTAAATTTTATGAAACCCTGAAATTTTGACTTATCGTGTTAGTAATTTTTAATTTATAATAAAATTACTCTTCACCCAAGCATTTTTTCCCCATTCTCGACCATTCTTATCTTAGATGCTGAAGCTGTCTTACTGATTTTTATTTTTCTTCATGAAAAAGGGAACAGAGCTGAAATTCAGATTTTCTTTTCAGCAAAAGAATTCCTTTTCCTGCTTATTAGTATTTGTGCCCACAAACACAGCCTAACTTTTGTTTAAATGAGAAGTTTAATGAAATCATTACTCTGTAGAAAGAATTTAACGAGCAATACTCATAAACGTGTCTACTTTTAAATATTCTTGGATCATTTTGAAAGCTGATGAATGCACAGCTCAGTCTGGTTAAAAATCAATTTGTATTTAGGAAAGTTGTACTGTGCCTTTCTTTGCCTGAATAAAATAAAAGGAATATATCTACATTGATGAGACTGTGTTTTGTGGGGTTTCAGGTGAAGTTTGAAAGAGGTCTCACTAAAAACACTACTTTTATTTGTTTATTTGGCAGAGGTTACTCCTTGTTCTTAGGGGGATGAAGTAAATCTATGTTATTTTATACTGATTTCAGAAGTAAGTGGAAACAACTGGAACTGAATATCGTGTATTCAATTTATGAAGTATAATCTCTGTTAAAGGAATTGGTATGACGCAGATACAAACTGCAATTAATTAACATGGTGGTTTTCAGGATTCCTGTTACCGATCACACTTCAAAATCAAGCAAACTAAAAAGAAATAATCTGTTGTGAAATGCAGTGAACAAAATAGGAGAAGTTTACAGAATGTTCTCTGTCAGCTTCCAGAGTGGTTTTCAGAATTTGCTGTTTAGAAACCATCATTAAATGCACAAAACCTGAAGTTCAAAAAGTTAAAGCTGTTATTCTGAAAAGGCTTTGGTGTTTCACACACCTCATCCATCACTCTAGGGTTAATTATAATGAAAATCAGTGGTGCCTATTAAGCACAATTGAACCTGACCTCATTATGGGCAGTGTGGTTTTATACTGTCATTGTTGCCAGTCTAGAGACAAAACTCCTGTGTTGATTTGTCCTAACTCCACAGATCATGTGACTCACCTCTGACCTGTTTTTTTTTTTCTGTGTGTTTTTTTTTTCTTCCCTATTTCAGAGACGTAGAGGCTCGGGTGTTTTTTGTGCCAATTGCCTGACCACAAAGACCTCTCTCTGGCGAAAGAATGCAAATGGTGGATATGTATGCAATGCGTGTGGCCTCTACCAGAAGCTTCACTCGGTAAGAAGTACTTACTAGTTTGTTCAGAAAAAAAGGGGTTATACAGCTAAGCTGGGCAGCTGTGGTCTTGTCTGGTTGTGTGATTAGTACCACTCCCTGGCCTGCAGTTAATTTCCTAACAGGGTTTTGCAGTATGGTCACTTTGGGATCAGATGTGATTCATTATGAAGCAGGCTGGGATGCTGTGGGTAGACGTGTTTGAGATCACCAGTGATGCATTTAATTATTTTGATACAAAATAAGGGGAAAATTATTTCTTTTCTGGGAATTCCATTTAAAGGCATACAAAATGTTGTGATGAAAGCTCTCTAAATTCAAGAGCCCTCATGTTCGTAATCATAAAATAAAATAAAATTCTTCAAGTCAGAGATCACATCTATATCAAAAATATCCCTTGCTGTGGTTCTTATTTGCTTTCATTCCTTTTCCCCCTTTATTCTTCACATCAAATTTCCTAGAGATATGGGCTTTGGGTATTTTGGTTCTCTTTTTTTCTAGAATTCCTATAGTCTGCTGCAGATTCTGAAATAACAACGAAGCTACTCAGGTGATGGCACTCATTACTTTCTGAGAGTATTCAGCATCCCTCCAGATCAGACATGGAATAAGTAATAATCATGGATTGTCTATATTGCTTTTCATCTTACTGACACTTGGCTTGATCCTGAGAGATGTTGAATGCTTTGGTCCAGGTCCAGGAAAGCCATGCTTAAGTGTTTCCTTGGATCAATGCCAAAATGCTCAGAATCTAAGTTAAGACCCAATAGTTAAAGACTATCCCTACTATCTTTAATAGAAGCACATGGGAGAGTCACATGACCAGTTTTTGACTCTTAATTATTTAAATTTTTACAACATTCCCATGAAGTTAGAAAGTAATACTGTTTTTCAGTAAAGGAAACTGAGGCAGCCATTTGGAGTGTGATGAGGCAATGTAACAATCTAGGCTTTGAGCCAAAGTCAGAAACCCTATATTTTGGGAGAGTGCATTTTCTTAAAACACTTTTTAGAAATTCTATTAAAAACAAACAATCAAAAACCCAGTAAACTATTTCAAATGCATTAACACTCCAAGTGCCCAGGCCTCTATAAACTTGAGGCATAAGCTTCTAAATCAGTTAGCAGTTTCTGTGAATTTTATCCTTGGTCTTGTGTACAGGCCATACAACAATCTTGTTTAATCAAGACCACTTAAAAAAGAAAACTATTCCAGTTTTCAAAAGCAGAAAGTCCATCACTAATCTTAAACATTACCTTTGTTTTCTATGTCCTGTTTTTCTGAGGTCAATAACTGTTTTTTAGCTCTAGAACATCCCAGCCAGTCAGATGAAATCTGAGTGGGAGAAGATGAACTAATGCATGATTTCTGGCCAGCATCTTGGCCAGAACTTGCTGAAAGTATTATCTTCCTGGAGAACTCTCAAAGTTCTAGATACAATATCTGATTTAAGGTAAATTGATCACTCATGAGCATCCACAAAGACTTGAAGAAGGGCAGCTTGGCTTTGCAACATTAATTTGACATTTGAGTCCAGTTATTTGTAGAACTTCTATGGACAACTTCAATTTTTTCCCTTTTATAATATACATTTCTAAATTATAGTGTTGGACTTTACCATAATTATTAGTATGACTTGCTGAATAGATGAAAGCTACAAGAATCAGTTCTGAATTCAAAAACATAGCTCAGATAATTCTTATGAACCATAGGGAACAAACTAGTGTGCTTCCCACAATAATAATTAGCAATACAGTGTCAAACTTCTTTCTATGCATATAGAGAAAGAGAAGGTGACTCAATCTTTTAGCTCCACTGTTCAAGCATGGCAATAAGCTGTCATTCAGTGGACATTTGACATTAATATCTACAACTGAACTTTGACCAAACAAACACAAATAATTTAATTAAGCTGCCACTACTGTGGTACAATAGCAACTCCATTGTAAGTTGGAGTCTGAAATAATCAAACAAATCTCTCCTTTGGGACACCATTTGAGACAATCCCATGTAAAGGGATGCTCTTTAGAGTGACACTAGAAAGATGAAAGTTTCTTCTATCTGCATGTCTCTTTACCCATCTACCTCTTCAGGAAAAATTGCAGTAAGTATTTGTTGTATTTTTTGAATTAAGGAGTTTAGGATGATGCAGTTATTAAGAAAAGGGCTGATACTATAAAAATCCAAGGTAATAGAAGTGTTCCCCTTATAAGTTGCCCCATTAAACTAAATTATGCTACTCAGCTGAGTAAAATTATTCACCTATATTAGGTTTGCACATTTCATAGCTACCTTTTAATTGGATTATCACTATCTAGAACTACTGTGCTCATTAACAAGTCAATAATTAAGAATGTGTATAATACAGTTATCTCTACGGTCCCTTATTTTACTGGTATTTAGTAAGAAAACTATTGTCTGTCATATATTACTACGAAGTATCAAACTACAAATGCAAAGTTTTTAATGATTGCTGCTAGGAGTCAGGTTTTCACTTCTATGGTACCCTTGAATAACTTTATATTTTCAAAGTTTTTCGATCTACCTATGGGTCATTTACATGAAACTTGTCAGATTTCTCACATTTATCTCCTTTAATGCAGACAAATGTGTTAAGAAATGTGTAATAATATTCAAATGGTCAATTATTAAAGCAGTTTAAGTGAAAAAAGCTGCTTCCAGTTCACTGAAAACATACAAAATGTTCACATCTGCTGACACAGAAAGGTCTCTCCAGAATCATGAATTGGACCACTTATATTTTGGTGCTGTTCCTCATTTTTAGTAGCTCTAACTCAGTCATGGAAGACTAGATTTTGTTCCTTAGTGATTCCTTGGCTAAATCCTCAGACTACTTCTGTGAGGAGTTACAGCATATTATTCTAGGATTAGATATAAGTGATCTCCTAGTGGAGAGGTCACACCAATTTCCCATTGTATCTGGGAAGTCTAGTCAAAATAATCTAGTGAACTATTTGCTGATTTTTTTTGAAGTTACTTATAGATTTGAGGGAGGGAGACTCAACTGATAGAGAGATGGTAAAAAAAAACTTATTGTGATAAGACTCTGTATATTACGTATAACGTATAATTAAGGATCTGATATAGAATATTTGAAAAGTAAAGTTGTGGCAATGTTTTCACTATTTTCTAAATTGAGAGCTTCATTGGCTATCAAGGAGGAAGTAAACTTTTTTTCTGCCTTTAGTTGCAAACATACAGAATATTCCTATCTGCACCTTTGTACTATGAATAAGAAAAATGTGAGTAGTGTTACTCCACTGAGTACCCTGTTTTAATCAGCTAAAGACTAGTCAGATGGGTACAGTCACTGGCATACTGAAGTATTGTTAAGCTGTACCTACAGCCATTAACTCCTACTGGCATGTAAGTTGAAGAGCCAGAACTGCAAATGTGTGTGGGGATCCTTACTCATAGGTATGAAGATATTTCTTTTAACTAATAGCAAGATCAGATTTCACAACTGTAGCATGAAGAATAAGGTTAAAAGTATTTCCAAACTATTGAAAGGATTTTCTGAAGGCATATGAAAGTGCTTTGTAGTGTATAAATAAAAGTTTAATGTGAGCAACATCACCAGATTTGTAAGTTCTCACACACCTTGTCAGTATGACAGCGTCATGAAAAGGTTAGGAAGTTACACTGAGTTCCTAATAAAGAGAGTATATTCTAATGTATATTAATTGGCCACTGAGTCTGCAAACTGTAAACTTTATTTGCATAGAATTTACATGGAAAATATTCTAATTTTATCTAAACATCATTTTACCTCAACTTTGATCTTTTTGAAGAGATTGGTTCAGTTGCTATTTTTCTGCTAAGTTGAAATTTTGCATATTAAAACTCTAAATCAAAGTGTATACTTCTTCTGATTTAGATTTTTAATAAAAAGTAAAATCTTAACAAGTAGCTGCACTGCCTAATACATTGTTAACTACTAAGAATGAGACGACATTAGGGAAGTGAATAGGTGAAAGAGGAGAAGAAGATGGCATAAGGAGAGAGAAACTAAACCACTACAAGTAGTAGAGTGGGCGCTCTTCCAGCTCTGGATATTTTTATATTAATTTAAAGTTACAAATATATAAAAATCATATTACATTGGAGATACAGATTGTTTTGGGTATTGACTGTAGGCCAAAGTTCAACCTGTACTTTTGAACAGTGTTAAAAAGAAATTTTCCAAATAAACCATATAAGTGGAATACTGTGTGGGGCACTTTTCTGGCCTCCAACTAAAATAGGATTATGTGTGCATTTGGACAAGACATTTAGGAAGAAATACAGTAGAGATGAATGAGGAGGAGTTGATACCGAGGTCCCTTCATCCTTTTGGAGCTTAGGAAAACATTTTGTCTGGGCTTTCTTCATCTTTCTTGGTCCCTTTCCCATCACCATCATCCTACTCACCACCACTGTGGACTTACAGTCCTTCTGCTAGATGATAGTGGCCATGATCAGTAAGACATATATTCATTGTCATTTTCCATCCATGGTGTAGGGGGTTGGGTGTCAAGGTAAGTATTACCCAATTCTTGTTGTAGTGTGATCTGTGCAAACCCCTGCCTGGTACCAGCTCTTCTGACATGGTGTCTTTCAGCATGTCTCCCCCAGAATTTTTCAGGAGTAAGGGGTAAGAAGTGCTTTGACAGCTTGGACATTTCATTCCCTTTTAAGTAAACAGGTATAGTATGTTGAAGACTGTTGACTTAGTGTGATAAAACAAACTAATTCATAGTTTATTTTTAACATGACAGGCCGGGTACCAGCATTTTGGTTGACTTTCCTTATTTGTGACAAATAGTCATTCCCATAAAACTCTCTTATAACATAGCTCTTCACAAAAGAAAAGATAAATGTGCATGAATGCGGTCTTGCAGATTTGTTTAATGTTTCTTTTTTTTTTTTTTCCTTTTGTTCATTATGTGTGTGTTCCATGCAGACTCCCAGGCCTTTAAACATCATTAAGCAGAACAATGGTGAGCAGATCATTAGGAGACGAACAAGAAAGCGCCTTAACCCGGAGGCACTTCAGGCTGAGCAGCTAAACAAACAGCAGAGGGGTAGCAGTGAGGAGCAAGTCAATGGAAGCCCCTTAGAGAGGAGGTCAGAGGATCATTTAACTGAAGGTCATCAGAGAGAAATTCAGCTTCCCAGCCTCAGTAAATATGAGGCCCAAGGTTCATTGACTAAAAGCCATTCTGCTCAGCAGCCAATATTGGTCAGCCAAACTCTGGATATTCACAAAAGGATGCAACCTTTGCACATTCAGATAAAAAGTCCTCAGGAAAGTACTGGAGACCCAGGAAACAGTTCATCAATATCAGAAGGGAAAGGAAGCTCAGAGAGAGGCAGCCCGATAGAAAAATACATGAGACCTGCGAAACACCCAAACTATTCACCACCTGGAAGCCCTATCGAAAAATACCAGTACCCACTCTTTGGACTTCCGTTCGTACACAATGACTTTCAGAGTGAAGCTGACTGGCTGAGATTCTGGAGTAAATATAAGCTGTCTGTTCCTGGGAATCCACACTACTTGAGTCATGTGCCTGGCCTACCAAATCCTTGCCAAAACTATGTGCCTTATCCCACCTTTAATCTGCCTCCTCATTTTTCAGCTGTCGGATCAGACAATGACATTCCTCTAGATTTGGCGATAAAGCATTCCAGACCTGGGCCAACTGCAAACGGTGCCTCCAAGGAAAAGAGTAAGGCACCACCAAATGTAAAAAATGAAGGTCCCTTGAATGTAGTTAAAACAGAGAAAGTTGATAGAAGTACTCAAGATGAACTTTCTACCAAGTGTGTGCACTGTGGCATTGTCTTTCTGGATGAAGTGATGTATGCTTTGCATATGAGTTGCCATGGTGACAGTGGACCTTTCCAGTGCAGCATATGCCAGCATCTTTGCACGGACAAGTATGACTTCACAACTCACATCCAGAGGGGCCTACACAGGAACAATGCACAAGCTGAAAAGAATGGAAAACCTAAAGAGTAAACCTTAGCACTTAGCACAATTAAACAGAAATAGGTTTCCTTGATGGGAATTCAATAGCTTGTAATGTCTTGTGAAGACCTATAAAGCACTTCATATAGAGAGCATGCCTTATCCAATATTAAATCCCTTGTTCTTTTCTTTTTCTTCCTTTTTCTTCTTTTTTTTTTCCCCCTCCTAATTTTTTCTTTTAAATGAGTGGGTTACCAAGAAAAAAAGAACAGTTGGATGGTGGCCAGAAGGGGGAGAAGATAGTGGTGTGGGACATGGCCAACCACAGCTAGCCAGAATGCAGTGAATCATGGCGATTAACTTTGAGAAAGTTTTACCGGACATTTAATACCTTTGCTATTGTGTAAGAGACATAACTGGCAAGAGTGCAAAGATGTGTATATGTATATACTGCTGCAGGGGTATAGTGAACATATGCACATTGTATATAAGAACTAGACTTGTTAAATATACAGATGTTAAAAGGTCATTTTCTTTTCTTTAATTTGGGCTAATTTCTGCCCTACAACATGCCTTAGGATCACCTTTTCCTCAAAGCTTTGGCAGCAGTTTCACCTAGATGTTTCTCAGACTCAGCTGATTTTTAGCTACCATTTTATCACTACATTCTTTCTAGCACACTTTAGTCTAGGAAAACCATTTTTTGCAAGTGAAGTCTCTAATACAGAAGCCACACTCAAGGTTTAATTTGCATAGAACAAGGTAACCTGCTGTATTTTATTTTAATATATTTTAATATATTGCGTTTCTAAACCTTAAAGTCTAAGGTTACTTCTCCACAGGCTTAACATTGCTATACATACCAGTCAATCCCTTCAGTAGACTTATACCAGCTTTTGCTAAGTAGCATTAAATGTCTTCATAGTACTTTTTAATACTTAAAGCTTTGTAAAAACTATCCATGAAGGGAAAGCTCCTCAGCATAACTGCTCAGGGAAATAGGGCTAAATAACTAAATATTAAATAATTGGTTAAAGGTGCTGTTAGACGAGCCTCCATGCTTGCTACAAGGGTGTACAAGAACTGACTTTAATCATTTTCATTATAGTGTCCCAACCAGTAGTTTATTATTTTGCCACAGGGATGTAGAAGATATTACAAGCTACTGGATGCACTGTCAGATTAACTTATTTCATTAAAGAAGTTGGGAGAACAAATAGAAAAAACCTTATTTTTCTAGTAAATATTAATGTATTACATTTCAAATAATGGTGCCTGACATATTGAATAATTATTTTCTACAGTGTACGTATGCAACAAAGATATTCCATCATGCATTAGAGTCAGTTCTGGCTCTGCCTCGCTGTTTACATTTGCAAATGTAGCAAACAAGGTAATGAAGCAACTATTTCTATTGCAGTAGGTATCTTTTTTTTCTGTGTGTGTGCATTAAAGTTGTAAACGATAACATGAAATGAATGAAATTTGTTGATATTAATGGTATGGAAAAACAAGAAGGAAATGAAAATATTTTTATGCCTACTTAGGAAAAAAAAGGGTAGCACTATTCATTCCAAGTACTTTTGTATTCTTAAGCTCTTAACTCACATTGTTATGCTTAAAATGATAAACATATATCCTCTTTTTATTGCTTTGTCTGTGTTTCAGAAGAAACATTTCAGAAATTATTTTGATAAGTGCTGTTTGACGATGCAGCACTGATGTTTTATTGCATTCTGTAGTAGCATTGCACTCCATTTTTACAATATTACGCAGTTGCTTTTTGTTTTGTTTGGGTTTGTTTCTTTTTCGCAGTGCAGGGTCTTAGTTCCTTATGGTTGGATGGCAGGTGTAGCTCAACTGGTTCATGAATGTTGCAGCGAATGAAGTTTAAAATGTCTTTCTGATATTATGTTGTCTTTTATTTCTCCATTCATGCATTTTATTTTTTAAAATGTTCTATAAAGATATCTCTGGACTAAGTCCTCACTTGAGATTATATGTAAAGGGTCCTATTCTGATCTCACTTACATGCCGCCTTTCTCAGATTTTCATGTAATTGAAACTAAAGCATCATAAAAAGAAAAAAAAGTTCTTGTATTTAACTTACCTGAATCTCGCCACTCTCCCTTCTAGGATTTGGTGCACTTATAAGATAGTTAACCAGATAGAAAGGGAGGTGGAAGATAAAAGGAGAGGTGATAGGAAATGTCTTATAGGGGTTGGCAAAAGGAAAAACAGGGAGGAACTGGCCTAAACATTCAGCACTTTGATAGTCTTTAGAAAAATGATGTGCCTAAAGCAGCCGGCAATGACCATCACCATGCATGAGAAGCACTTACGCAGCTGATCTCCAAAGGTCTTGCTGACCTTGGCAGTATTTTAGGTGTTACATTTTCACACAGATGAAACGTTCTTGCACAGTTTCTCTGATTTGTTAGGCACAGACAGGCTATTGTTCAGCATTAGGCTTGCATTCCTTCCTGCTCCACACATTGCTTCTATACTGGTGAGCAGCATATGGAAAATCCCACTCAATCTGTTCGTGGTTGAGTTCTATAACCCTTTAATAGTGTTCTAGGTTAGCAAAGGATATTGGGCCACATTCTTTTTCTTCTATTTTTAGATGAATCTCCTGCTTGATACCAGTGCCGGACAATGTCTGGTTATGTTTTTACTATTGTTCTCCAGTAATAAGTTCTGACTTGGTTTTTGTTGATTTATTTTTGTTGGGTATTTTTTGTTTCTGTTTATTTCTATGGGGACTGAAATAGATTGCCCTCGTTTTGTTACGTCAGGGTCCAGTGTGTGTCCTTTTCAGCTTTTCCAAGAAACGTTAGGCTCACTTAGCAGTAATTTTATTGGCTTCAGAGTTAGCTGCCTGCCGGTTATCAGTAGTTACTGTTTTGACTTACTTCTTCCAAGACCTGCCTGTGGCTTCTTCATGGATGGAAGCTGCATCTTCATGGCAAAATATTTTATGGGGGACATGCGCATTATAAAACTTGAGCACCACCCTGTACTTCATAATACCTCTTGTTACTCAGAAGCAAGAGGCCAACAAGGAGAAATGCACCCACCAGGGTTTGGGGATGAGAAGAAATGAAA
Source organism: Anser cygnoides (assembly GCF_040182565.1). Lineage (NCBI taxonomy): Eukaryota > Metazoa > Chordata > Aves > Anseriformes > Anatidae > Anser > Anser cygnoides. The sequence continues at coordinate 148,047,976 of NC_089874.1, read as the reverse complement.
TCTTATGAGTGCAAAGAACAAGACAGAGTTTGGGATATTAATAGTACACCTAGATGGTGCAAATAAAATTTGAGGAAAGTTCATTGTTCTTGCCATGACATATTGAGATGTTCTAAGATTTGTGCTTTGTAAGAAATGGGATTTTGCCATAGCCTGTTCTCTTTGATTGGGATGTGGGGAGCACAGTTTTGTTTCTTAACAAAAGAGAGGTGGTTCCATCCCTTTTCCAGACTCCCTCACAATGGATATTAAGCAAAAGGAAAATAAATCCTGGCATTGAAAAAGAAAAATCTCGTGTAATAACTCTCAGGTGGAAACCAGTGTTAGCACACACAATTAATTACTGTACCCACTGCATTTGGATCAATGTACAGCACTAAAAGTTTAACTTCATGGAATCATTATTTGTTCTCAACAACCCAGTGTCTTCAAGGTGTTGCACTTCTCTCACCAGTGAATGGTTGTTGGAGATCTGAAAATGTATCTCAGATTGGATCCCCGACTAAGCAGAGGCTTCAAAAACAGAGAGCATGCGGTATCTAAACTTGCAGAGCAAGGCAAAGTTCCATTTTCTAAAGAATGAACACTGTACAGTGGCAACCCTCATGCAGCATCTTCTGCATATCAAACTGTCCTTCAGCTATCACTTTGTGGCTCCTGCCCCCTAGGTTAATGCAGCAGGAGAGGAAGGTTTTCCAGAGCACAGTTTGAGTAGTTCAGGTGCTAAATTCAGAGCTTACCAACAGAAGTTTTGCACCTAATTGCCTCTGTGCTGATGAAACTCCTCCCTGAAGTTTTCGTGGACCATCCGGAAAGGCCAGGGGTGGGTGAGGATGGCACTGGATATACTGCATCTTTGCTTTGGCTAAAAGATGTACTGGTGCACTTGTGTCAGTTTTAAAACAGAACGCAGAGACATATCAGTTGAGGCACACTGAGGGTAAGAGATTGTGGTTTTGGTTTTGTTCTTTTTTTTTTTTCACCTAGAGGGAGAGCAGGACAAAAGTGACCAGTGCTAATTGTATACAGTGCTGAAACGTAGTGGATGTGCAGTGGGGAGACCTGATTTGGCAACTGTGGATAAGTGCTCAGTTCAGGGACAGACTTTCAAGTCCATCTCTGGACGGGACCGTGTTGCTTTGTAGTCAAAACTACTTGCTTTATGCGCTGAGGATGTTGTCTACTATCTGCTTTTTGCCCAGGATGTATGAATATGTTCCCATTCTTGCTCCTGTATTGATTTTTCTTGGCTAAATTAACATGCTAATTCCTAATACTGGTCAGGAAAAGCCAAAGAGATTAGAAGGTCACTTCTGTTCAGCCAGAAGGGTAGAAACATTTCCTTCTGCTTCTGTGGAGACAGTTATGCTTGGCAAAGGATAGCGAGTAATTTGTCAACGTATCCCAAATGTGATAGATAAGTGAAAAATCCCTTCTAAACTTTTTTTATAAACTTAAGATAGGCCGAGTAGAATTTCCTCACCCCGGAATAGGATTCCTCCTTACCCTCTCCCTCACAATTTTCTTTCATTCAACCAGCTCTGGAAAGTTAGCAGTTGGTGAGATGCTACCTATACGATAATCACATATAATCCAGATTTACCTCTTTTTTAAGAGGATAAAAGACAATAATTTAATGGCCAAATAAATACTTTTTTTTTTTTTGAGTACACTTAGCAAAGTAAAATACTTAGAATTAGCATTGTAGCAGCAACCACAGTTTTCTGTGCTGTATCCTATCATTTTGGTCTCTGAGCCCTGTGTAGAAGGAGAACAGGAGAAAAGGAAACATCTCAAAATGCCATTGTAAATTTAGCTTATAAAAATTCACCAGCAGGAAAAGGAGAAAAAAAAAAAAAAGGAAAAAAAAAGTACTTAATAAAGAATGACTTCATGTTGCTAAAAACCATCATTAAACTTGTAGCCCTGATTTGACTCTAGAATGTTGGCTCTTATTGTTTTGTCCTTACAACACATGGATGTGGTTTTTTTTTTTTCTGTTTTGTTTTGTTTTGTTTTTTGGTTTTCATAGTGCATGTTCATTTCTACTCACAAACATGTTCTTGGTGTATTTCTTATGCAAACAATCTTCAGGCAGCAAAGATGTCTGTTACATCTAAACTTGAATAATAAAGTTTTACCACCAGTTATAAATCAGATTCATGTCATTGTTTCTGGGGAAAATGTAATGTCACAGTGTCACTACAGCATAGTGGGGTTGGGGAGGAAGACGATCCAGAGCTGAGCTGTTCTGAGAGCTTGACATGGCCTGACAGTATCTATGAGTAACGGCTGATGATTTCGGCTGAAAGGCAAAAGCAGAATTGCACAAACAATGAATGCATGAAAAGAAAAGGAGCATCCTCAAAAATAGATTGGCCCTATTTTAGTCCTGCATTATGGACTCTATATGTCATCGAAAACTTATTAAAGTCAATGACAAGATGTAGGGCAAAAGTCTGTTTCAGTGGATTTTGAACTTTTTAAAATACTCCATCCAGCAGCTTGCCATTATGCTGATGGTTTTATTCTGCTGCCTCAAGGTGGAACAAATGTTGGAATAATTTTGAGGATGACATAGGCTGATACTGAAATGTGATCAGTATCCCAGGGTTAACAATTCTACCTTTCACTCAAAGTCCACAGAGGTCTTTAAATAACTGCTGATAGTCAGGACTGTGGTTTTCCATCATGCCTGCAACTCTTCCAGGAAATCCTGCTCGCTCCCATCACACAGGTTATTGACTCAATGGTGACTCAGGAACAGAGTGTACCACCTACAAAGTTGCCACCACCACTTCCTCCAGCAGCCTTGGAGGTTTCCTCAGAGATCCCGAATTGAAGAACTGGCCATATCAGCTCAGCCTGGCGTTTCTGTGTGGATGAGCTCACAGCCCAGGGTGGTATGGCTCCCAGCCATCATTTCCATTATGCTGTAATTTCCTTTCTCCATAGGTTTGGACTCATCTCCATGGTTGAGAGACTGTTCATCTCATGCAAAATAATGTTTTAAAGTAATACAAAATGGTAAAATCTGTTTATAATGTTAGAGTACAAATGTTCTGGAGCTCAGTTTTAGAAACGCCATGCCAAAAATAACTTCCCCCTGAGATTCATTCTTTCAGACAATTCAGATGCAGACCCTATGCATTTTCAGTCTCTTTTTAATTTCCTGAGATTAATAAAAATAATAACTGTAGTAAGGGGAAAAAGAAAAAAAAAAAAAAGAAAAAGAAAAAAAGAAAAAAAGCTTTCAAAGGCAGGGGAAACTAGTTTTGGAGACATAACTTTATGCTTAGGCTTTATGCAATTTGAAAAAGGTGGTATATGCAAAAGCTAGTCAGTATGAATGTTAGGAGACTATATATTTACACATATACACTGTCTCTATGTAAGTATATATACATAAACTATATACATATAGAGCTATATGGAGAGAGAGAGTTTATATATATACGTAAACTGAGAGAGAAGGTTAAAATTAAATAATCAAATATTTTCACCTGTTAAGGATAACATGAAGATTTACTCCTAATTTGCATTTGTTTTACAGAACTAACCCTGACCAGCGGAATCTGTCATTTATCAGAATCAAAACCAGTGCTTAATATTGCAATTCTGTCTCCATATACTTATGTGAGCTCATAATTGTAAGAGCCGATGACCTCAAATTTTCCTTTGTGGTTGTACTATTTGGATAGCCTACTTACAGTGCTAATGCCTTCCTCTTAACAGCAGGTCCACATGCAAACAGCTCATATAAGTGCACACTGACATTTTTATCAAGTCTTAATATGTGATTATAGGGCTTAAATTTGTGCTAAGAATCTACAGACTTCTTGTTCTAGAAGCAATGTCCTTGATTATTTCCTCTTTAGGTTTTACTACTGCCATCTTGACATAGGTCAGAACTTTTTTGTCCCAGGTACACATTTTGGCCCAGAATATAAAAGATAATCCATCAGCTATAAGCAGGTCCTGACCCTCATCCAAATGTATAAACACATCAAGTTAAAAAAAAAAAAAAAAAAGTATAGGAATAGGAGCTGATGCATAAAAAAAACCGGACAGAATGAATTAGTAGTGTGCTCTTTTCTGTATAAAGGAGAAAGAGGGTGCTTTCAATATTAAACTCTTGGGGAAGATATTGGATAGTTATATAACCTTATTTATTTATGAATCACAGAAAAGTAACTTCTGCTTTGGCACTGTCTTTATAAAGTTGTGTTGACAGTAGGTGGGGATATAAAATCAATGAAACAGCAGAATGTCAGTAAAAGAGTTCAGTTTATGTGTCCATACGGTAAGTTTAAACATGATGGGCAATTACGCTGGACTGTTGTGACAGCTGAAACCTGATGGAGGTAGAGTTGATACTGACACCAGCTTCCCTTGATTTCCCTGAAGTGTCTGACTGATCCTTGTGTGCAGAACACCAGCTTCAGCGGGTCCTTTCTGTAAATGAAAGTGTCTTCTGCACAGCCAAAGGAATAGAAGTGTCTTTCACACATTGTGGTTACAATGTCAGTGGAAGTGTCTGATTCACTTCCAAATGCTGCTGTGGAATTGACAGCTTAATGGTGAGATTGATACGGTGACAGTTCTGTCACATAACTCTGAACAGCTCCATCAACGCTGATACAACATTAGTGGAGCTGGCCAGAAAAGAAACATAACCATCTAAAGGAATAGAAAATAAATATACTTAAAAAGAACAAAAACTGCTACAACGCTGTGTAAAGATGATTACTTAAATCTGCCACAGAAACGCTAAGGTTAACACTGTTTTGCAACTGCAATGCAGCTTCTGTGGCCTTATTTCAGTGTAAATTCATTTATGATTTGCAGTACAAAAAGGAAAGTCACACATAGACTAGCTCTCTCCTCACTCTTATCATTCTTTTAAGAAAACAGGACAATAAAGAAGTGCAAACATGGATTAGGGAAGCTTTCTAAATTATCATTTGAAGGAAGGGAACTAAATATTTTCTTATGAGCTATTTTATTAAGAAAAATTCTTGCAAAGCAAAATTAGATTTTCTTTCCCTTTTTAAAAGTAGGATATTCTTCTCCATGATTGGATCTGATAAAACTGGAAACAGATTTCAAGGTATGAATGTATGAGATGTGGAAGCCTTTCAGAAATGTAAGGTGTTTTTTCAAAGTTAATGTTCCCTAAGGGTTGTATTCATGTTGCATACTCTGAAAACCCAGCTGTAAATACATATTATGAACCACGTCTTCCTATGCAATCAAATGGTCAGAGCAGGAGCTTATTAGATGGTCATAGTCACCCTCTGGAGAGGTGCAGCCTAGATGATCCCCAGAGGTCCCATTTAGCCTACGTGATTATAAACATTCACAAATTCTGTCCATATTTCTCCCTTATCGGTATGGTATATGTGGCAGGGAGCACTTGGAGACCAAGTACAAAAAACCTGAAGCACATCTGTAGATGGAAACGGTGGAGTGTATTGAGAGCTCTCTAATACACAGGCCACTAAGAGACCTGAGCTGGAAGCAAGTACAAAATAGCCCATGTTAAACACATGACTCTTAACAGGCACATAAAGACTTTTCCATCTATTTACAATTCCATAATAACTCATTGCAATAAATCCCTGGTAATTATACATTAAGTCATACAATGAAGCATAAGACGCTAGACTGTTGATGCACTGACATCGCTATTATACCCATCAACAAGGCTCTTTGGCTAACTTCTGTATTATCTATAAATCAAGCTGGGAATATTCGCAGGCATTGGATAATGACCATCTTCAAGTTTTAGTGGCTAGAGCAGTCCCTAGCACACTTTGGCTGGGGCCAACTATGTGCTTCCAGCCAGGTGCTGGGCATAGCTGGGCAGCTAGCACTGAGGAGACCTCTCCAAGTTCTCCAGGGAAGTAGTATGTATGAAAGGCTCTGTGTTACTTTTACTCATTCTCTTGAGGACAGTTTTCCAGTGAGATGCACTAGGAGCCATGGGGTACATCCTGAGCCACTTACCATGCTGCTTGGGCAGGGGTAGATTCTGGGGAGCAGCACATTCGCAAGCAAAAGTATGTGCCACTGACTTCAGACCAGAGAATGGCCTTGAGCCTTTCTGATCACTAACATATTCACTGCCTCTGTTTACTCATTCCCCATGTCTGATGAGGGTGGCTGGGGCAGCTCTATCTGATTTTCAATTTCTGAAATCTGCTATAATTGTCTGAGTTAGCTTCAAAGATGGAAGGACTTTTAGGTCCATTTTATGTATACATCCACTTAACTAAGGGAGGAATGTTGTCTAATATTGGTAGGGGGTATTCTTATTATTTAGCTCAGTTGTAGACAGTTATACAATATGTACGTAACAGATGTCTGCACTTGATCAAATAGATCATTTTCCTATTTTCTCTTGTCTTACATTATAAATTTTGTGGGCAAATCTTTAGCTTCTAGTAATACAAATAAAGAGACAACAATAATGAACATTCCCATGCTTCCAGTTTCCTAGAACTGAACATGACCATCCATTCCAAGCTGTTATAATTACAAACAGTTTTGAAACAGCCCAATTTTTCTTGCACAGAAAAGGGCAAAGATTTTTGTTGTTGTTTTTTAATGCAAAATGCTTCAGATCTGTTATGAAAGCTTGATTTCTGAAAAAGGACTTGTTTCAGCACGTTTTCTGAGCTTTACTTTGAACTTCATAAGTTTTATTTCATTTCCCATTCTAGGAAGATTTCGGTTTGACGGTAGAAAATCCCAGTCTGTATCTATATTCCACATTTAAATGAGTATTTTTGCAAGTTCCTTCATGGAAGCCACTCTACATAAAAATCCTTAATTATTCATTAAAAAAAATAAATCTAGATGCTTTTTTTTTTTTTAACAAATCATATAATTCTTGTCACTGAAGATGCACTTGATTATTTTCTGACATCATGTATACATCGAAAGCCATAGGTTGCTGTGATGTTTTCATATGGCATTATCCAATATCCTCTTCTGTGTGTGCTGGACAAGTTAGTATATCAAAAACCTTTTCAGGAAAAGCACACAATTAACTGTTATATATAACTTGTTTCAGGTTAAGTACAGCAAAAAACAATAGAGAAGTTTACTTACATACATAGGCCACTTAAGACAGCTTTCTCCTTTTCCAGAAGAGAGACAGTGCTGCTGTTGAGGAGACATGGAGTAACACAACTCCCAGAATTACCGGCATATATTAAAGGACAGGCTTTACCCTGCATACAGTCTAAGATGATAAAAACATTTGGCCATAGAGTAATGACAGAAGGCCTGTCATAATAATAGAAAAGGTAGGAATTTCAGATTGGAACAAAAGGACTGCAAAAAATATTAATGGAGCAAGAGTGAGATGGGTGATTACATTAAAAAAAAAAAAAAAAAAAGGCCAGTATGTCCTTAATGAAGGTTAATCATAATGAGAGCGTGAAGCCATTTAACGCATAAGTATAGCAAAATTCCAGGGACTTTAGGAAGTGTTGGGTATGACCACTATCATACAAGATATTGTCTGATTTTTGGAAACATGCCTTGGAAGAGTCAGGACATTTTTGTACTATCAACTGCCTGAGGCTACAATTTCAGCAACATTTCAAGCTGGAGATGAAGCAGTCCCACTCCTATCTGCCCTGTGCTGCTTTCTTCTTTCTACTTGCACAAGTATTTGTGTTTCCATGAGATATACCAGAGTGGGGAACTAATTGTCTCCCACTTGCCCCCCAAAAAGGTGACTTTTACTTCCCTGATCCAGTTCACAGAGCAGTGACAAAAACACCTGTGTTAGCGGTGAGTATGTGGTGGTAAAATGAGCAGTCAGTGATGTGGAAAAAGGCAGTATGGGGTTTTTCTTGGCAGCTAATGTCAATCTGAAGTGCAGAAACCTATAGTCTGTGGGGCTGTGTTGGTCCTGGTTAGAGCAGATTCTCAGCTGTGCGTCAAGACTGAATTTTGTTGCTCAAAGTCTGTACGCAGGGTTGAGGGTAAAACTTCAGCTGCAGCTCCCTGAAGACCCTCATTTTCAGCCAGCAGCTGCCAGAGAGATCACAGAATCACAGAATTGTAGGCGTTGGAAGGGACCTCAAGATCATCTGGTCCAACCCCCCTGCCAAAGCAGGTTCCCTAGAGCAGGTTGTCCAGGTAGGCGTCCAGACGGGTCTTGAATATCTCCAGAGAAGGAGACTCCACAACCTCCCTGGGCAGCCTGTTCCTGTGCTCCGTCACCCTTACTGTGAAGAAGTTCTTTTGCATGTTGGTACGGAACTTCCTGTGATCCATTTTGTGGCCATTGCCCCTTGTCCTGTCCCTATAAACCTCTGAAAAGATGTTGGCCAAATCCCTCTGTCTCCCACACTTAAGATATTTGTGAACATTTATAAGATCCCCTCTCAGTCTTCTTTTCTCCAGGCTGAACAGACCCAGGTCTCTCAGCCTTTATTCATAGGGAAGATGCTCCAGGCCCCGTATCATCTTTGTGGCCCTCCGCTGGACTCTTTCCAGGAGATCCCTGTCTTTTTTTGTACTGGGGAGCTCAGAACTGGTCCTTGTTCCTCTGTGACCATGGCTTTTAGTTGTCCTTCAGTGGCAAAACCCCAGCCAGTCTGCTTTTCCTTAGTCAGCAGGGGTGGTCAATCCTGCCATTTTATTTTTTTTTGTGCCTGACTGTTGCTTTGTGCAAATGCTTACTTTGCCCATGACAGTGGTAAATGCAGATAAATGGGTTTCATGCATTTCTAATGTGGGCAATCGAAAGTTTACCCACTTCTCACTGTTTGTCCTGAACCACCACACCTCTGTTTTTATTGCTACACTGCCCTTGAACTCCATAAAGATGTACAATGCAGACTTCTCACCAAAACGAGCCGCTACAAATGAGATGTTCAAGGAGGTAAAGGGAACCAGATGGGGAAAGTTTCGAGGGTGCCTCTCTTCTTTCCTGTGGTTATCAGTTTGACCTTATTTTGTTGGAATTTTTTTTTCCTTTGTTCCCTCTCTCTCTGTCGTAGACATCTTTGATACCACTTTGCCTCTTACAGCTCATCATTGATCATTGCATTTTTTGCCTGAGAGCAGCCTAAGAATGCTAATTTTGCTTTGACAGTCAGACACTCCCAAATATCCTCCCTGGCTTTGCCTATGCTGACAATGAAACATTTGATTTGGATCAAAGTTGAAGGCTGTCTTCATTTCAGGGTATTCCTCTTCTTGCCACTTCTATAATTAATACTGAAGACAAAATTTTATGATAGCTCATTAGACACCTTAGTGCTGAGACTTGGACTCCTCAACTGTTGATGCACCAGGTGACACCAGGAGACTGGGCCGACAGACGAGCTGTGGTTGGGTGCCTTTGCCCCTCTATGCAGATGATGGGTCATGCAGCAGAGTCAAAATTCACCTTAATTTTGGATTTTGGTCTTTTAAATAAGAACATGCTTTGCTAAATGGACAGTGCTTGGTTTTAAGTGCTTTCCCTGTGTGGTTGCCTCTAAGGATTCCATCTCTGAACTCCCTCAACTATTTATTGCCACTGGGTAGGGGATTAATATGGAACTAATGAAGGACTCACTGCCCCAGCTGTGTATCTTCCCACACCCGCTGCAGCAAGGAAACCCGGCAGAATAGCTGGCCTGGATGTATTTTGACGTCTTATCTAACTGACTTTGTGACTCTGTAGTGTTTTACAATACTGGAGTGTGCTGTGAAATGGGAAGGGTACCTCACAGGAGGCTGCTATGAGCTCTCTCTGCTGAGTAGGACCTCTGGGAGCACAGCAAGGATGGGAATAAGGGCAGGTGGCTGGGTCTGTGGCGTGCAGGGGACACAGCAGCACAACACTCACTCACTTGGATCTGAGGATGCTGAATCTGCTTTGTCCTCCTGCCATACACCTTCTGCTGCCCAAGTTATCTTCTCATCCCATACATTCACTCACTGCGTCTCTGCCTTATGCAAAACCACCACCGCCAGTCTTCGGTTTGCAAAATGTTTTCATTGAGTATAGAGGACAGAAAGAAACTGGTGAACAGAGAGGAAGCAGGAAAAATTAAGAACTACAGATCCTGAATACAATAAAAAACACCCCTCTGTAGTAAATTTTAAAATTATAAGACTCCCTGAGGTCCCACTGAAAGCAGAGAAGCAGAAAGGAGAGAAGGAACTTCGGCCAAACATTACGGATCTGTAGCATTACTCCATATATACTTCAAGCACATAGGCTTTGAATGAATATATTTTGAGTCTTTATTTTAAAATTAATGATATAACCTGCTTTTTCAAGCTGAAAAGCTTTTCAGCTAGCTAGTTGAATGGCTAGCTTTTCCTGAAAATCAATTTTTTTTTTTAGGGTATCTGGAGTTGTATGACTGAAACACATGAAAAGTCTTGGCCTAGAATATTTTGAATGACTTCCATAATTAACATCATGAGGATTTGGAGACTGGATAATGAAAAGAAAGCAGAGATATCCATTACTGTGCCTGTGTTATTGTGTCTGTGATTTCATTGCAATGAATCTTAAGGAGTGTGCAGGGTGGATTTGCCTGACGACTTTCTTATACTGACAAAAACCGTAAGACCAACATACGGTCTGATACAATCTGAAACACGATTTCTGCTTCTCAACATGGATTACAATAATTTTGCATTTTATTTTTAAAGTGAAATTTTATGAATTTTCTACAGAGCTTATTCACTGGGAGGTCTTCAGAACCCTGTGAAATGCAGCTTTCCATAAAACATTCTGGGTGAGATATCTAACACTGGTGTTAGTAGCAGTGAACTTAGTCAATTAGAAAAGTACATGAAATTTAGGCTTGAAAAATATCAGTACTTTAGCCAACATCTGGCAAGCCTGTAATTCCTTTTCTTATGCTCACAAAATGTGAAGGAAGTTAAAATGGTCCTCATTTATAGCACTATTGCCTCAAAAATATTGAGTTAATGAACCTGCCTGAAGAACATGAAGAAGTGGAGACTACTGCCTAGATGCACAGAAGAGTGTACAGAAATCTTTGATACCAGAGACAAAAGCCAAGACATAATGATTGAATAGTAGGCACAGTACTGAGCTAAAGAGTATCTTTGTTTCTCATTGCACTACTGAGATAAGATAAAAATAATATTTAACACCTTGATTTTTTTTCAATCTCTCCCAAACCTTTCTGGTTCCAATGACTGGGTACCTTGCTAGAGTCACAATCTGCACTTATTTCATTAACCAAAAGAACTGATGTAATTTACTGAATCAACATAATTTCCTGTAGATTATGGGTTTCCTTGATTCTCAGAGATTTCTTGTTGTAAGTATTGATTATTCCCAACCCTATTTAATTCATGAAGCCTGGCCAGAGCGCAGCACAAGGGAAGCAGGCCTGCCAATAACGGCCAAAAAGAAGACATTTGATGGGCCATGAGCCTTTGCCAAAAAGCAAACAGAAATTAACACTCCCCACTTTCTTTGTTTTATGTTGTAGTTCCCTCTGGAACATGCAATTTTCCAACTGGTTTCTCCTTTACATGCGTACTTTCCCTCTTGTTAGTTTATAGATGGAACTTGTAATTTCCCAGCCTTACTCACACACTCCTACCTTCAAAAAGACAGGATATGAACACCCATTGTGCAAATACTGCTTAAACCTATTATTATATTAGAGTATAGTTATAAAACCATCTTATTTTCCTGTAATGTTAGAGCTGCCAATACTGGAATGTAAGTGAAATGTATACTGTGACATGAAGATATAAAGATATATGAAATTACTTAGATCAGCAGAAAGAATTCATATTCCATATGATGTTCCATTACTCTAGATTTAATTCAGGCAAGCTTTCTGAGCTAAACATTTAATTCAGAGGTAAGGGATATAAAAGTGCCTTTGTTTATCTGCATTTGTTCATGTACATGAATTAACTCAGGCACATGCACTTTAACATCTGCTAGAGGAACATTATTATTCTTTAAATCTGAGTAAGTGTTCTCAATTTATTTATCCTGTCTTGTTTCTGTAGTCTTCCACTAAAAAATGAACCTTCTTTTTTATTCCCCCCCCCCCCCCCCCCCCCCAGCAGGATATTAACAGTATTCTCCCAGTTTTAAAGATTGTTGTCTCTAATTTACCTAAGATTACCCCCGGGACTGAAGAGAGTGTTTTTTAAAATTAGTTAGTTAGTTAGTTATTTTTTTACATCACAGCTAGCTAATAGAATCAGGTATTAATAAAAGCACTCTAAATTACTTATGCAATCATTAACAATATATCACTTATCACTAAGTTTTACAGTTCTCCAAAACTTTAAAGTTCATTATAATTTAATCTGAAATTATGGAAAACAATAACATAATTAAACTTACATACAGCTGCTCAGAAAATTTGGTCAGTGTTTTAAATTATTCAGCTTGGCCTTTTTTACTGCTGCATTTCAGTGCTGCCATCTTGGGCAGATCAGCCTGAGCAGTAAGCTCTAGTTTCATCTTCCATTTTCATCAGCTAACTTTGATCTACCCATGTCATACAGAGCATTTTCCAGATGGCAAATACAATTATTCAAGTCAGATGAATTTTCAGGAAAAAAATACATGTGATATATGTCCTAATTCATCTTGTATGTCTGTCTCATGTATAAAAAAGTGAAGCAGAAGGCTCTGTGAATTTGGGTAAATGCAGATCTTCATTTCCATGGATCTTGAAGTAGTCTCACCTTTTTTTACTGTATCTTATTTTTGCCAAGAGAATGGTATAAAGAAAAATATTTCTGTAAACAAAGTCTTTGCCAGGCTTCCCACTGTACACATTAAGTCCTTATATGCTGTTTCAGTCACTGATTTTAATATAATGTTTCCAGGGAAAAAAAAAAATTCTTAACAATATAAAATACTATATTACTTGATGAGACTAAAAATTGAATAATCCTAGAATAGGGATACATCTAGATGTTTGAGAAGATTGCTTTTCTACATTAGTAGAAGTTAAGTTTCCCAAAAGTTTCACAAATCAAGGAGTCAAACTTGCCTATAAGGTACAAAGCTAGTCTGTGAAACACCCTTTCTGTTCAGCTTCACCAGAAAACTATTTCTTTGTTTGTTTTATTTTTAACCAATGTAAATGTGAATCTGAGAATAAGGAATAGAGATTTGTTAACCATATCCATAATATCCCAGTCTTCTATGGATAGATTTGGGTCATCCAGCCATGTTATAGGTGATAATTATTAACTGACTATATGTTAAATATCAGGTATTTATTTTAAATTTTGCGTGGTATAAGGCCCTGTCCATGGAATAAACTGAATTGAATTTTATTAAATACTAATTAGAAATAATCATAGTAATCATATGAAAATATTTTTAAAGGCTCAGGGCTTAAAGCCCATCAAATGAAGTAAGCTGATACATCAATGAATTATCACCACTCAGATATTTTTATTTATTTATTTATTTATTTATTTATTTATTGCTTATTATCTTGCTGAAAAGCCTAAAGACCAGAAGTCTATGTAGGAAAAACTTCATCTATAATGAAGATTGGTCCAAACAGGCTTCATAACAGACCTGTTTTTTTGGGACCTACCTCACATTTACCTGCGTAGGATCTTAAGATTTTAAAAATTTAATCCACTTCAGAGCGATGCGTTGTCATTACTATTCTATGTGTAAATTGTAATTAGAGTGTCTTTCTAATCTATTGAAAATCTCCTCATACAGTCCCAACAGATTAAAAAAAAATAAATTACTTTTTGAACTTAAAAATACAACTTTGTGTGTGTGTGTGTGTGTGTGTGTACGTTGCCATATCATTTCTATGATTTGATTTTGGTCATAACTATGAGCTAAAAGATGTGTCTAAATGGATATGAAATTGATTAAGGTGATTTGGGATGAAAGACACAATAGAAATGTCAAATATTGCTACTATTCACTTCATTAGTGGAAGAAACTAGCAAAGACTGTCTGCAGTCACCTTCTCATTTAAGACATTTGATGGTTTTCTTAATTCTTTTGAAAAAAAAAAAAAGATAAATGACATCACATCATTAGCTGGAAGTTGCCTGTTTGTTTTGAATTGAAAATATCAAGCTTTTATTTATTTATTTATTTATTTTCCTGGGGACATTAAGTCTGTTGTGAGTATATGTGAAACTCCTCTGTGCCTTTTAGAAAAAACAACAACAAAAAACAACAACAACAAAACTTGCTGGCATTCACATGGTACTTGAGAGATTAAGTTCATTATATTTTCCTAGAACACCAACTATAAACGGTTAATAGTTTATTGACAGCATCACTCTAATTGTGGGTAATTTTCCCTCTCTTTTCAAAATAGCTGTCATTGGTTTGTTTCTCAGAAATCTATTCTATTTGTCAGCATTTTCAACATCTCTTAGAATTCCTGCAATGAGTAATTCCAGCTAGCATCTCAGTATGCTTCATTACAAAATTGGATATCTTATTATTGCCATTATTCTTTGCCTAATGTTTGTTTAGTACCTACAGTTCTGTTCTGACAAACAAGAAAATATAGGCAGTCCATTTTCTGAAGTGCTTCAACTTTAAAATCCAGGCACACCGAAGAAGGATGCACTGGGAACTCCAGAAACAAGGATGGCTTCTGGTTAAGAGGATTGCTTGCAGACGTAAGTGCAAGTGGCAGAAACCGAGTCTAGGATTCAGCTTTTTAAATTGCAATTAATCTTTTTGTGAGTATTGTCAAAGAGGGAAAAATCTTGGCCCTGTTGAAGTCAAGGGCAAAACTTCAATTGGTTTCAGTATAGCTCTTTCTTTCCTCTGTAGGATTTAAGGGACTCAGAGGGAGAAAAAATAATATTGGACTGACTGGAATGCAGTGGACTTCCCAGAAAATGGATCAGGGGTAAGTTCATCATCTTCTGAAATATAAGATGCTGTTGCCTATGTCTGGACACAGAATACTAATCTAGGCAGGCCCTTTGATCTGCACATGTATATAAAATACTTTCTGCCTCCACAGCAACTTCTAATCATATTTTTCAAGTCTTGTAATCTAGCCAAAACAATAACAGTAAATCATTGATATTCAGATCTTAGGCTTGTATCACAATAGACAGGCAATTCTCCTGAAAGATCTAACTCATTATATAGGCTGACAAGGATTTGATCAGTGCTTTTATTACGCTTAATGTAGTTTCTGCATTTGAAAGAAATGGTTGTAAGAATCTTTGAAAGATTTGAAACCACTGAATAAAAGCTCAAAGACAATTTTTTTCCTCCACTGCTTTCACTGCTTTCTTAATCAATGATTTCAGTTTGTCATTGCTAATGGCATTATCCCTGACACCTTCTCCTGTGACATTTTTTTCCTGCTTAAAAGCTTTCACTTCTATGTCTGCTATTTACCCTTCATTTTCCTTGTTCCACTGACAATTGACTTTCTCTCAGAGCATTTTCCCTGGGCTTTGCTGGCTGTATAATGGTTTCAAAGCACCGAGTGTCAGCTTGGTACTTCTGCATTTCAAACAGCTGAGGTGGACTGGGAAGGGATCTGTCACGTTTTAGTACAACTCTCTTTATTGATGGTTCCAGTATAGTTTGGGGCATTACTGTAGATGCAACTAATATCAGCAGCTGTTCAAAGTTACTCAAGTTACTCAAAAAGACCCCCTTTCAAAGAAGTCCTGGGATTGTCTGCTGACTTTCCCACATTTCCCACATGTGATGACTTTCAAATAATTATTGTCCATTAATTATTTTTTTCTCCTCTGCTTCTAGCCTATTAAAAGTAAGTAATGAAAAGTGAGTTGAAAGATTCTTGTGTTTATGTTCCCTAAATGCCAGGTTTTGCTCCTTTGAATTTACCTTTGCAGTATTTGGGACTTGTGTTTTAGAAACAAAATACACATTCCTGCCTCTACTATAAAGACATTTAAAAATGAAAATAAAACAAAAGCAAAGCAAAGCAAAACAAAACAAAAACCAACACCCAACAACAACAACAAAAGAAAACCCTACAATCTTCTAAACCAAAGCGCTCCAATAATTTTATCCAGGTGAAGATTTTCTCCCAGACAAAAGATATTTGAATTCACGTCACTGGTCAATTTATAGGTGATGCAGATCAATACTGGTACTTATAAACAAATCAAACAATAGCTTATATTACGTGATGATTTTGTTTAAAAGTGATGCATTAGTATCCAAGAAGAATGAAGGTTAGCAGACCGAGCAAATTGAACAGAAATCTCCTTAGGGTCAGGAAGATTTGTCGATGACATTAGCAGAATTTTAAGACTTCTTCTTCCCTTCTGCCATCCTCATCTCCTTATCCTCTATCAGCAGACTGATAAGGTTCAGGTTGGACACTGCTGTTTTACTTAGAGCTACTGTGAGGTCAGCGTACAGTGGGGTCTATTGCCCTCTACTGGGTTGAATTTTACACCTGTTTTAGTTCTTGGTAAGTTTCTGAAGAGGTTTCTGTAAAGCTTGATCTGCAGAATGCTGCACATGTCCTGGAAGTGGCTCATCTCATTGTTAAGGATAGAAGAGACCTGCTGTAAATGGCAGTGCTGGGCATTTGAGACAGGGTAAATGACCTTCCCCAGCCTGAATCTGCAGATTATTTTGGAGGCTCTGAGGAACAAAGGCAGAATTTCTACAGATGTACTCCTGAAAAACAGTGTCTATTTAGTTGTACATGCATCCGATATGTGCATGTATGAGGACAACCACACAACTATATGAGAAAAAAAAAATCTCTCATTGTTTTCTCAGATTAATTTCAAACTGGTTGATACCGATGTAGATCAGAATTCTTTGAAGTAGTTTTAAAGCAAGCCTTTAATTGATCTTCAGCTACAAAATGTGATTGATCTTCAGGTGCAAAATGTGTGCATAGATGTGCTAATTAGGTTACAGTCACAATCCTATTCCACAGGCAGCTCAGGACTCTTTGCAAAGTCCGTGCTAGATACTAAGTATGTGAATTTCTCAATTCAGCAAAAAGGATTGTGTAAGGCTTGTGTTTCTTCCCTACTGATATCATGAGTGATATGTTGAAGATTTAGTATTGCACCAGTTGCAAAATTGTTCTGTAGCCAGTAGCCTTTCTTCAAGATAATTCTAGGATCAATTGAAGAGTAGGGAGTGTCTAGCAGTTCCAGCTGACTGCATTATGGGATTAATGAAATATGAAGAAACAGAAAGCAGAGGGAGAGACTGGAAGTTTTCATTCAGATCCTGCGTCCTCAAAATCTGCATTAGTTTTGTGCACAAACCACAGCATTCTGTGAGAAAGACCTAGACAAACTTGACTAGATAATTCAAAAAAGTGGCCATGAGTTTTCAGAGTTTTCTCGATGGGGTTTGTAGTCCTTGGCTCTTCCTGCACAGCAAAAATATTAGAGAGTAAAATTACACTGAATATCCATAGAAAAATCATTGTTATTCTCAATGCTTTTGTAGTGGATTGACCTTGCTTGGCTGCCAGACACCCACACAGTGCTCCCTCACTCCTCTACCTCAAAAGGACTGGGAGAAAATAAGATGAAAAAGCTCATGGGTTGAGGTAAAGACAGGAACATTGCTTACTAGTTAGCATCAAGGGCACCATGGGGGTGTTGTATACAACCTATAACACTTTGTCTCTGCCACTCCTTCCTCCTCACTCTTTTCTCCTGCTTCAGCATGGGGTCTGCACAGGCTTCAGTTCCTACAGCCCATGCTCTGGTGCGGGTTCTTCCATGGGCTGCACTGGGGATACCTGTTTTGCCCTTTCCCAAATCTGTTTTCCCCAAGGTGCTGCCAGCTTGGTGGCTGGGCTCAGCCATGCCCTGGGGTGGGGCTGTTGGATCTGGCTGGAGTTGGCTGTGTCCAGCACGGGGCAGCCCCAGCTTTTCCTCCCAGAGGCCCCCTGCAGCCACCCTCCATTACCAAAGCCTTGCCATGGCCACCAAGGACAGCGTTACAAATATCAGTTAACTAAGTCTTTCTCAGAAAGGTGGGCAAACTGAACTATCAAAGCTATTACAGCTGTGATTACAACTCTACACATTTTCCTTATGCGCAGTCCCAAGCCAACATTTTATCTTCTCATTGGTTCTAAGTACCACCTTGTACACCAGGTGAACAGTGGAGTGGGTGCTCACAGCCTTGGCAGAAGACGGATTGCAGTAGGCAGCCATCTGAAACAAACCACACAACCTGCTTTTGTAGACAAACATTCTAGAAAATGGTAGGCAACTTGAGCAGCATTACCCCAATGAATTCCTCAGGAGTTACTTTAGATGATGATGTATCACACTGATCTGCATTTTCATTTAATTTAACAGCAGAAATTGACATTTGAAAATGAAAGTGTTAGTCTGGAGTCCAGAGTGAATGGCTGAAGGAGCTAATGATTAAACGCTTTTCAGAGTGCCCTAAGAGAAATAATCATTATGTTATTTCTGGTATTCTGTTATTGCTGACACAGTTCCTATAGTGTTAACAACCTATTTAGCAGAGAACTTTGAGAAGTAATCCTTGTTTTTTTGTTAAAAGGATATGCATTGTTTACAACTGAACCATAGAGAATATGTTTTATTTTTCCAAGCTAAAATGAAGATGACCTTTCCATGTAGACACTGCCATCAAACAAAGGTGGAGATGTAGTAGGTAAAAGGCACTAGTATACTTAGAGAACAACTATGGGAAGATTTTAATTAAATATACACCTATATATGTGTAAAAAAACTAGTGTTTTGAGTCACACAGGGAGTGAAGTTTTATGAATGCTTTGACAAAAGGGTTGAGGTTTAGCAATCTGGAACCACTCTAGACTCACATCTTGGATGTCTGAGTGTGGCATTCTAGTCTTTCTCATAAGAGTGGTTTTGTTCCCAGGGAATAAATGACATAGCTTACAGGGATTTTATTTATTTATTTATTTATTTATTTATTTATTTATTTATTTATTTATTTATTTATTCAAGACTAAAGGTTGTGTTTTCAGGGTAGAACATCAAGTGTTTTATGGCTATGATTGAGTGTCAATGGAAAGTGCAATAAGATCATGGTAATCCTATAAGTGGTATGATTTCTATGTTACATTTATTGTTCTGTAAAACCAGTGCTCAGAATTAAGGTTTGTATAAACAGAGGTTTAAGAAATAAAGGGGAGTTGAACTATGTTGATTAGTGTGTGGTTCTGATACTGCCCTTGTTGTAATTGAATTGTCATTTCGTGTGATTGTGTTGCCCTCTGCAGGTCGGTCTCCAACTGAAGTCTTCAAATGGGTCTTACCCTTGAGTTTGTGTAGCAGACCTCTCTCTTTGGAGCAAGAAGTTACTTGATTATGTCCGAGTTAACATTTGTAACTCAGTGAAGTCTACATTCTGCTCTTCTTAAGTGCTAATATTTTCTTGGAGGCTTATTTTCCAGCTTTTTATTAAGATTGGGTATCTAGTTTTAGTGGTTGAAAGCCACTAAACAAATATAATTCAACACAAAAATTGAATGCAAATAATGACAGCAAGCTTAACAACCTCTTCTACCATCCAGTGAAGACAGTGTTTAATTTGACTGGTCAAAGTATATTCCTAAAAGTACAAACTCTGCTGTGAAAGCAATCAGTAGAAAACGCCAGAAATATATCTAAACTAGTAAACTAAACTGTGCTAGAGAAAGCTCATTGACATTGGAATGCTATAGAATCATAGAATCATAGAATATCCTGAGGTGGAAAGAACCCATAAGGATCATTGAGTCCAACTCCTGGCACCACACAGGTCTACCCAAAATTTTAGACCATGTGACTAAGTGCACAGTCCAAACGCTTCTTAAACTCCAACAGGCTTGGTGTAGTGACTACTTCCCTGGGGAGCCTGTTCCAGTGTGTGACAACCCTCTCAGTGAAGAACCTCTTCCTGATGTCTAGCCTAAACCTCCCCTGCCTCAGCTTGACACCATTCCTGCAGGTCCTATCACTGGTGACTAATCATTTCTACTGTTCAATTTTTAGAGAAGTCACTGGAAAAATAGTCATTTTTGCTAACTTGCACTCTCCTGAACAATTCCTTGGAGTGTTTCAGGAATAAACACACACTGTTTTCCCCAATATGTTATCTGCATGTGATCATCTTGTTTTATAGCTGGAAAGGATTTGGTAGGATGGATGTTGGCTTTACCAGACCATTTCATGATTGAGATATGTACTTACATGGCAATATAATCACAGCTTAGTGATCTGTAGAAGGAAAAAGTACTACAGTGATTCTTTCTGAACTTAGTTTTTTTTTTTATTATTATTATTTTTATGTAATACTTCTATGGAAGAAACACAAGGACTAAAGAATAGAAGTTTATTGTTTCTCAGACATTTTTCATCGCTATGTGCAATGTTATCAAACTCATTTTAGCTGTACAGGCAATACTACATCATTGTATTAACACAATCTTCTTTATAGATTTCATTGTGCCACATAAGCCATGTAACTTTTTTTTTTTTTTTCGATCACAACTGCACACAGATAGTCATTTTGCTTTGATGCTTATTTCTCACACAAGGGTGATTTTGACCCATGTCAGATGGATAGACAGTTCATTTGCTTGTTTCATCATTAATTTATTTTTATGGCCAGTGTTCATCACCTTGAATTTATCAATATTGATTTTCATTTGCCTGTACACGTGGCTTCTTTGTCTCAATGGAGTTTTTTCAGTGTCTAATCCTATGTCTACACAGATTAGCCTGCATAATTATGTGAATATCTTGTTACTCAAAGGTCCTAAACCATCAGAAAAGACAACAGCCTGTCCTGCATTTGTGAGACGGATATCTTCTGAAGTCTATAGGCCAATTATTTGACCATATTAGCTGTCATGGTATCTCTAAAGTTAATGTAATTTGGACAAAATTTGGCATAAATTTATGCCAGCTGAAGGTCTTTTATGTCTCATGCAGTGAATAGCATTATTAGCACAATTTTAGTGCCTATATTCACATTTTCAGTGGTATAAGCCCATTTCCTTTTCAGACTTTTAAAGAAATATAACTAAAGACAGTTGTTGATGTTCACTGGAAAAAAACCTGAAATGTTAATAGATTGCAAGTGACACATATCAGTTTGACATTTCAGACCAGCTCCATCCAGAAATAATGCTATATTACCGATGAATTAATGTGAAGTGTGTGATTTTGGCACCAGAAAGATCAGTGTATAAGACCAATTAGAGATAAAAGAAGTCACTAAACTTGTTTACACAGCTGGACTTTCAGTCACAGGCTGATCTCCTCCTTTCATGTGCTTCTTTTTCTTTTTCTTTTGCTTTCTTTTCAGGGTCTGAAATTTAAAGGCACAGGACAGAATATTTTGAAAGTCATTTGCCATTACATTAACTTCATTTTCTCCCTGGAGTACTGAGTGTCCTAATGCACTGTTATAAAATCCTATGACTGCTTTTGGCTAATGGATATTGTAACTGCAGACAGATTATATAGCAAAGCAATAGATTCCTAGGGGTTCCTATGCAGAAGACTGACTTGAAGTAAAAGATTTAGAGCAAAAATTTCCTACACATAGTGCTGAGCTGCCCTTATTCTTTGGACTCTGTACTGTGCCTTGGGAAGCTCAGGTTTGGTCCCATTACTATTTGCTCCAATTACTATTTAAAGATGCTGTGCAAAATGGAACTGCTTCAACAGCAGCCACTGAGCAATCCAAACCTTTGACTGCTATGGGACCAAAGCCAAAGCACCTTGCAAAGGACGAAAACACTTGATTTTAAATCCTTGCTCTGGGGAAAAAAAAAAAAAAAAAAGTAAATAAATAGTAACAGCAGGAAGCAAAATATTTGGAGGCATCATTGGTGTCTCAACAGTCAGACACTCCAGTTGTCACTAATATGACGGATGTCTTTCCATTAATAATCTACCTTTGAATATGATTACACTTTAGAACAACCTATGTTTTCCAATGTTCAACCTCAGGTTGGTTCACTGAAACCAATCTACCAGATTTAGTATGAAATAATCTGAGTAAAACGTGGTTGTATGACTTTTATCTCTCTTCCTGTGCATTAGCTGGACAAGCATGCTTTTCCTGTCTTTGTTCTCTGGAAAACTTTTGGTACTGTCAGAAAGGACTCTGGATTAGTCTGACCTTCAGTCTAAATCAACCCATTCCTGTATCCAGCTCCCAACTTTTAACTTTGAGAGAAAAAAGAATTAGAATTTGTTTTTCTCCATTTTTTTCCCCCATGAGCCAAGAGATGGTCCCAAAGATACAATGAAGTATCTCTAAGTATTTGCCATTTCAGACAAGCATCATGAGTTTATCAGAAGCTGGCTAGGCATCATGCAAGTCTTGACATAGGAAAACAAGTGTCCAAGGATAAAGGAAGACACTAGTCTGTTGTTTACTGTCAGGTAAAATAACCACGCAGTGAGTTAACCTTTTGTTTTATTTCCTCTGGTAAATCAGTTTTTTTTTGTGAAACTGAATCTATATCACATACTTGCTAGTACATGCTCCTGGGAGAAATAATAGGATACAGCTTTGGGTAATAAGGAAAAAAGGTTCAAGTCATGTATACTGCATCATTCACAGAATGACTGTTGGGCCATAGTTTCTGTGTGGCTGTAGCTACAGTAATAGGGGGAACGCAGTCAGCAAAGGAAGCCTTGTCTCCTTGCTTATACATGGAGCTGAGGATGTGTGACGTGGATGTGACAGCTCTGAAATGCATAATTAAATCCTCCAGCAGTTGTTTCCACCACTAGCAGTGTTATTTCCCCAGAACAAGACAATTTTGTTGGTGAACAAAGACCACATACGTAATGTTTGTCTGTTAGATTGAGGCTATGATTTCAGCATATATTGAATAAGGTATTTTACCTCGGCTGCTCTTCCCTAAATAAACAAACAAACAAAAAAATAATAATAACAGACCAGAGGCTGCATACAGACATCAAATTATGGTCATGGACCTGAGTGCACCAACAGACGCTGCAGCCTCCATTCCTCCTCCTACAATTTTGGTGCTCAAGGTCAGATCTCACACAGTATGGCTGAAATGTGAGCTCAGAGGTGTGTGACAGAGCTGTGAGATGCTTCACCGGTGCCTCCCCACTTCATGCAGGACCTACATTTGAACTGAGACACTTTCCCTTGGTCCTTGCCTGGACCACACCACAGGGATGCCTCTGGTTGGCCATATTCCTCACTGGTCCTGACCCTCACATCCTGGCTTGACATGCCTGCTCCCTGTGGACATGTGTATGATCTGGACTGTGGCTAACTGGCAATGGACATGCTCTGCACCAGTTGATATTTTAAGGAAGATAGAGTCCTAGTAGTTTATGAAATGATGTTCATCCCACCTGATTATCCTTGTGTTTTTTCCTTTCTTCCCCACTGGCAGTCTGTTCTCCCTAGACAATATCATCTTTTGCTCTTACAAAGAAATTCCTTTGCCCATGTGGACCATAATTTGTGGACTCTTGAACATTTTGACAAATCTATTTCATTTTCTGCATCTTCCTTCAAATGTCAAACATTATCTTTGCTTGTTCTGTCTACACATGAATGCATACACGTTTTCATATATTGCTTCATGGGCTGCATTTTAGAAGCTCTCGACATTGAACTTCTCCTGCTTTTCCACCCGTGATTGCTTTCTTTCTTGTATTTTGAATTTCCTATGAAATTTATTGTGTCTGAATAACAGCCTGTAGGATTTGTCTTGAAGTGATTGTCTTCCTTTGCTATCCAAATCTACTTATATATCTAATCTATCTATCTATCTATTTATTAACGTTGTTAATCTGGGTATTAATAGCTTCTCTCTGAATGTTTTGTTGCAGATCTCATTCAGTGTTTTGTCTCTTATCAAGGGCCCCTAAAATAGAGGCTTGGCTCAAGTCACTTCTCTTTTTTTTTTTCTAGCTTCTTCTAGCACCCTGTTCAAACTCATATTACTCATATATTCAATTTTTATGTGGAGTACAATTCTCAAATGTCTGCATTACTGTTTCAGTGTTAGCCTTGTCTGGCTAAGTTTACTGAAACTATTAAAAACCTCAAGTGGTTCAGGAAAAGTTATTGTCAGAGCTAAATATTTCCTTTTTTTTTTTTTTTTTTTTTTTGGGGAGGGGGTGGAGGGTGGGTGGTGGTGTCAATTTGGTTTCCCTTGCTTGCATATACAAAGTGAAACACTGTGTTTAAACTACTTCGGTTGTTTTCCACATTTCTGAAGTGTTTCAGATCTGTTGGGATTTTTATCTACTCCATTCTTCTGCTCAGGCTAGGTTTTTAGCTCACGCAGTGACTGCTGTTCAAAATTTGCTCAGATAAAGGAGTCTGGCACTCGAGGTCAAAGCTCTATCTGATCACTTCAACCTGTGTCTGCTCAGAGCCAAACGGCGCTTTCAAACTTTTCTTAAAGGCAGTGCTCTCCAGAGGTGTCAGGAGATTGGGTCAGCAACATTTGCAATCCTGTAGTAGACAGCAGTGTTTTGTAATGCAGCAACTTATGTGTGAAGTGTAGCAAAACACCCAAAGTATGTGGTTGTGTGGGTAGGGGGGTGAAGTGTGAAAAATCAATACAAGCCTCTTCTTCTTTCTGTACAGATCTCAGGGAAGTGCAACTCTGAGATGTAATCCAGCTAGAGGGTGGGCCTGAGAAAGACCAAAGAGGATGCCATAAAGGCATTATTGATCTTACAGAAGGCAGCTTGGAGGCAAAGTCCTACCTGCAGAGATCTTCTTGGGTGTTTATTTAGGGTGCTGGCTTGATCCCACAAAAGGGCAATGGTGGGTTAAAAAGGTATCTTTCCAGAGCAGAGCCTGAACAGCAGCCCTGCAAAACCCAAACTGCGTTGGTCTATAGTCATAGAAGACCTAATGCCATTACAGACTCTATATTCTCTTCAACTGCCCAAAGGGCTATTCCATCCACGCACACTTTCACATTCAAACTCAACTCCCTATCCATGTGCAAATTAATTGGAGTGAAGGAGAGAAACCACAGTGCACTGCTTTCCCAGAAGCTAGTGGGAAATACTTTTCACCTTATTGTTATAAATTGTTCCTTGCATTCTTTTTTTTTTTTTTTCTTTTTGATCTATTTAATAGTTGCATGTACTTTGTTTAAAGAAAAAAATCTGGTCTCATACCTCTAATAACATTTGGGCTTTGCATTAAAAAAACAGTGCAGTTCTAGAATTTCAGTCTAATTTACTCCTTTCTGTATAAACTGCTGCCCTAGATGACCTTTCCTCATCATGTGCCTTTGGGGATGTGTTCCAAGCATATTTTCTAACAGCTTCAGCAGCAGTAACAGTAGCATCCAAGCATCAGTTAGCAGTACTACAATGTAATGTTTTTCATCTTCAAAGCACTTTACAGACATTAGCGAATTAATAATTGAGCATCAGATACTGAGCAGGCATAAATCTAAGGCATTTGCAGATCTCAATGGAATCATGTTGAGGATAAAATCATTTTGAAAAACACTGAAATCCTGGTCATTTGCATGCTCCTGAAAAGAAGATGTAAATAGATCTACATAACAGATGCTCTGTGCTGTTAAAAATGTAGGAATTTCTCAAATATGTGAGTGAATTTCAAACAGAAACACAATAAAATCTGACCACACACTGGTATATCTCCCAGCAGAAATTTTATTTGGTTAGAGGTTTAAACATCAGATATGAAATACTTAGACTCCCTGGAACGTGGGTTGAATCCCAGTAGGATTGACTCAGCTCTTGATCCTGCAATGCAGAGACACTGAATTCTAATCATTTTTCTCTGTGTGACCTGGATGAGACCCTGCAAATACAGATTCTCTCTGCTTGACATGGAGAGAAACCCTACCAGTAGGAACCATGCAGGTAGGTAGATTAAGAGACATGTTTTCAGATTCACCTTATTCTAGCCTTTATTTTTGGCAGGAACAAACCTGCAAATGCAGATTAGGTCTGACAATTGTTTTGCACACAGACTCACAGAGCTGGAAAGAATCAGGAAGGATCATGTAGTCCATCTTCTTGTGCCAAAGCTGCATAAGCTCTACTCATGTCCTTACTGTCAGATGCTTGTCTAAATGGCTCTCAGAGCCTGCCAGAATATAACCCTTTTTGGGAATCTGTCCTTGAGCTTCATTGCCCTCACTTTAAACAAAATTCTGCCTGGTATCTAGTGGAAGTCTTTTTTGCTGTAGTGTAAAAAAAATTTTTTTTTTTCCTATCTTAGCCTCCTTCTCTGTGGAGACTGCTACCTTCTCCTTTGCATATGTAAAGGTAATTCTCATGCCTCCTTCATATTCTCTTCCTTCAGATCTGGCTGTTTTCCCACAGAGTGTTCTTGAGACTATGTGATATTACATTAGAAGAAAAAAAAAAAAAAGCAGTGTGTGAGTAGGAGCTTACTCTAACCTCATAATAAAGAGCCCTGCTGCTCCAGAAGCAGACTAGGAAGGAAGTTTGATTCATGGCGTCCCTGTTCCTTCTTCAGCTTCCAGCTGTTCTCCTCACACCCTTCTGTACTTACAGCTGTACTGAAAGGCTCTTCTTCTCTCCACATGCTGCTGCCCTGCATCTTATACCTTCTGCCCTGTACAAATATAAAGGAAGAAATACCTTTTTAATCATATTCAGGTATGTTCTAATTGGGGAAGGCTATGCCTTTTGCAAGTTAATGTGATAAATTTTTGACTTTACTAGAGTTTGAGGGAGAAGTAGTATTTGCATTTATCTTTCCTCTTTATTTGGCTAAAAAAAAAAAAAAAAGGATTTTATTAACTGCAACATCCTCGGTGTAGGTATTGGTAGGGAGTAGATTCTGCAACATTAAAAAAAAATAAAATTGTTTCACACCGACATGTAAGTAATTTCTTTTAAAGTTAACGTTGAGAATCCATTCCTTCTCCTGCCTCCACTCCTACACAATGAGCAAAAAGTCATAAGGCATTTGATAGTACTTCTTAGCGGAATTGCTACAGATTTATTCAGAATTCTGAGACAAAAGAGAAAAAAATACAAATACAACAACAACAAAAAAAACTATATTTTTTTTTAAGATAGAAAGTAAAGAATTAAAAAAGCGAATAATTTTTCACTCATTTGTTTTAAGAAAAAGGAAAATGACACTGGAATTAGCATATACTGCTTTCATGTGATAGTTTTAAGTTTCTGGTGAGTATGATATTCACATTCTCTACTGCCTTGCAAGGGTGGCATCAGTCCCAAGCCAGATGCTGAATTGCCCAGCAGCCCTGGGGAACAGATACTGTAGCATCTCAGGTGGTACAACCAAGGGGTAAGTCTTGAATGTGGCTTCATGTGACCAAACCTGGGCAGACAGGACAGCCTGGGATACTTCATAAAGACAGCAGCTGCGAAAGCAGAGAGGCTTCATAAGCAGCTCATGCTCAGCCTGTCTTGCCTGGTGAGGAAAAAAAATGAGAATATTGTGAAGGGCTCAGACTTAGAAGTTTATGGGATCAACTGGTCATGCTGCCGAGCACTTGATGCTTCTTACACACTCAAACCAGAAGGCAGAGCAACAATGTTTTGGCAGGTCAAAGGTCTAGCTCCCACCTCTGGAAGTTCATCCTTATTTAGGAACCAATTTCCCTAAATGTCCTGAGAAGAGAGGACTGCTTGTCATCTTCTGCCAGCAGCAAGCTACCAGCAGTCACAATGAGAATCCATAGGTAATGTCCATTTTGGTGGGCTTTCTTCTGCTTTGAGATTCAGGCAGATGTCCACCAATCATGCTTGTTCATATCATATTTTTCAAGTCATTTATTTATTTATATATTCATAACAGTTGGGAGTTAGAAATACAGTTTTGCTGTTGTTTGGTTGGTTTTGTATCTGAAAAAAGAAAAGATATGTGCTGTTCACTGTAGAATCGGTGTACTGCAACCCAGAGCTGACTGCTGATTTTTCATTTTACTTAATTTAACAACCTTTGGTCACTAGTAATTTAAACTGTAAATGACTCATCAAAGTGAACTTACTAAACTTGTATTCTAGTAGTATATCCACCAGATTTTATCAGATTTTTATATGACATTTTACACTTCTGGGAAAACCTATTCTATTTTTTTTTTTCCTCAAGGATTAAACAATCCTCTGTCAAACAAAATGAAAATCTACAAGCTGATATTACTGCTCATTTTAGGGAGAAATCCAGCATTCACATGTATGCTGCCATGGCCTGTATCCTAAACAACAGAGTAAATATTAGACAGTAAATGTAATTTGTCTCTGTATGGTACATTTCCACTCACAAAGTTAGCTTCTAAAAATGTCAGAACAACTTCCTAACCTCAGCTTTAACAAGAGAGCATCAGGAACATACCAGGAGATTGTTTCCCACTTGGTGAGAATGAAATAGATAGATAGCTTGGATTTATTTATTTATTTTTAAATCTGTGTACTAGGGTGGAATTTTAAAAAAGGGGAAAAAAATTGAAAGGGAAAAGATATAGAACCTTTAACTTAAAAAGCTAGCAAGCAATCCACACAAAACCCATCATTATCAGATACTCTTGACACACAGGCTGCCTGCCCTAATAACAGCAATGTATATGCAATGCAGAAAGTATCACAGAAAATATATTTTGAGTAAAATACAGCATGCAGACAAGCTGTTGCTAGTCAGCTTCATGGTTCGTTGATCTGACCATGATCTAACCATGCCCAATTTGTGTTTGCTGTCTCTCCCTGACTGTCCCTCCCCCCGGCACATCATCTTCAGTTGCTTCCTCTTTTTCAAGCCCTTAGTATTTAGTTTCACACTATAACAGTCGCTAATTTATCAAGGCTCAATCTTCACTCTATCAGTGGTGGCAGCTACAACTGCCTGCTTATCTGTTTCTTCCTCAGGCACAAAATCCTTTCTTAGAGTTTTCTGTACTGTCTGCACATTTTTCCCATCCGGTACTGGTTGCACAATTGGTTGAAAAACTAATACACTACGCCTTGTTAGTGGCATTGTAGAAAGGTTATGTGTATCTGTCCTCCATCTGTTTCATATGGCATTTAGACTGTGGGTTATTTGGGGCAGAAACTGTCTTAATTACTTATCCTCAGAGTGTTCAACATGCACCAAGACTTGATGGAGCTTCCTAGGGGCTTACAAAATTACTAAATGCAAGTCAGCGATTATTTTGTGTTTATGAGAATATATGTGTGTTTATACTTCACAAAGAAAAGCAAATTCATATTCAGTCTAAAAATATAGTGTCCTGTGCATAAGATACATGACTGTCATTTTTTTTTCAGATATTTGGAACATTGTGTTCTGGGTATTAACTTTAAAGGCAATATTTTTTTTTTTTTGGAATCTGACTTTTTAAAAATAAAACTAATATTTTAGGTGGTGTAACAGTGAGTAACTTTCCAGATGGAACTCAGTCTCACTTTCAGAGCCTTTTCCAAATTCATTCTCCATTTTTCAAGTTTGTTGGAAAAAATAATAAGTGATAAGCATATATCATGCTAAATTTATAATAGCAGGGACAAAAGGTACTACATGTCTAGTAGACAAATGCAGTCTGTTCAACACAGAAAACTGGCCCATATGCACAGTGAAGGTACACCTCACATCTCTTCCTTGGTCAGTGCTACAGATAGGTAGCTTCTTTTCAGTGCAGCATTATTATAGCCAGACTACAGCTTCATATATACAAGTGGTAGGCTGGACTGTGAGCTGCTCGCTGTAAGGTCTTTGCTGTAGAAACTGGAAGGTGTAAAATTAATACAAAAAAAAAATAAAAATCAGAAGAATCAACTTGACAGATTCAGTAAGCAACCAAATTTCTGAGCAGTCGTCCACCTGGGTGTTTAGTCAACTTATTTTGTTGTCTTTCAGAATAATTGTTTTTTATTCAAGTTATTAGTATCTTAATGAGCGTCCTCCACATCAAAGTTTATTATATATTTAGGAAGTATTTTTTTTTAAGAGTAGGTTGCTCTACATATAAAACTATGTATTCAACAATTTCTTCTGTTATCTTAGAAAAACAAATTTTAAAACATAAATGTTTTAGAAGCACGGAGAAGAACACGAGAATATTGGATTATTATTTTTTTTTTCTCATTTGGATGCCCTGTGCAGAAAAAAAATGATACAATTACATATATGAATCATAAAATAGTAAAAATCCATGTGGGCAAGATGTTTTCTAGCTTCAATATTAGTATGGAATCTAAATTAGAAACTAAATTTGATAGAATCAAAATCCACATATATTTGCTGTCCTCTTGAGGATGATTTTAAATGACAAACAGTAGATGGCCTACATTTATTATTTATTTTATATGTACTACAAAAATTTCTATATTACTTGTCAGATTTATAATATTACCCATTGATTTTAAAGGGAGTTGAATCAGTGTTTTATGTTGTAAACTACCTGTAACACTGACTTTTATTGATGCAAATTACAGACAACTTAATCTATATGAACTTTAATATGAATATATTTTATACATATAAATTCAGATGAACATATAAAGAGCAGAAGCAAGAGAGGAGATGACTTGTCAACTCTTACTGTGTTTCATATTTATTGCTTTTTATTATTTCTCAAAATGTGCATGGAAGTAAAAAGCAGCAAAATGTGATTTTCAATTAAAATGATATAATTTGCATGACAATGATTTGCAATAATTTGCATTAAAAATGCAAAGTTAAAAAAAAAATCCATTGTGATTTTTTAATCACTTCCAGCCT
Source organism: Anser cygnoides (assembly GCF_040182565.1). Taxonomy (NCBI): domain Eukaryota; kingdom Metazoa; phylum Chordata; class Aves; order Anseriformes; family Anatidae; genus Anser; species Anser cygnoides. The sequence goes on along the minus strand of NC_089874.1, from coordinate 148,017,261 downwards.
GATATGATTACTCATTTCCTTGACAGATAGGCAATAAAAATGGTTACCACAGTTTGCAGAAGACATGTTTGAACTTGTTTATTTCCCCAGATTAGATGTAGAACAATGGAGTTAGACTTCCTCAAAGTGCTTTTGATTTTGCACAATGGAGTGAGAGCCTTTGCTTTTCTAAAATCGTATTGGCAAAGTGGGAGGGGGAAAGTGGCACAGAAGTACTTCCCAGTAATTTTCATCCCAGTATGGGACAGATTAGAACAATCCCCTCTTCTTTTCCAGGCAACTCTAACTCATACCTGCCAATAACCCCCACGTGCCAGGTAAGCACAGCTACAGATACATCATGAACCTCCACTTTGCCTTTCACATGGTGTTCCTTTGGGGATTTTATTATTATTAATTATTATTATTATTATTATTATCATCATCATCATCATCATCATCATTATCATTATCATTTAAGGAGAAAGGATGTTGGTTTATTCTTTGTGTTTTGTTCTTTTTACATTGAGGAGGAACACAGGAGGTTACAGCAGTCTGAAGTCATTACCTGTTGGGGACTCTTACAGACAGGTTACATTAGAGAGGTACAGCAAACTTCATTTGGTTTAGTCTGCCTGTAGAAGTAGAAGTGTAAGGGTGAGAATCTTTTCCTAACTAATTATTTCCAGGGTGAGTTTTGAAATGATTGCTTAAATCTAATTCAACTTTTTATTGACTTTTTGGTTGTTGTTGGTGGTGGTCACGATTACAATGAGAGATTAGCTTTTCTGAACGAGACAGAAAACAGGACTTGAGGCTCTGCTCTTGCTACTTAGGTTGTTGCCAGGCATCAACAATATTGTGCAGTGGTGCTTTGAGTTTTCTGATGGGTAACATGGATATTGAATAATCTGACTAGAATCTTAACTACTAAATTCAGGATCCAGACCTGCAGAAAGATATACAGAATGTTAATGGCCCCCCTTGTATCGAGAACCTCATCCTTGATGTTTGTGCTTTATGATCTTAAAGGTCTTTTCCAACCTACATGAGTCTATGATGTAATTGCTATGAGTGCAATTGCTCACCTGTGAGTTGTTGCTCTTTCATGCTTTTAGAATTACACTGTTACAAAATGTGCTCAGAATAATAATCACATTTTACTTAGGGATCAGTGTGTGTATCTTAAATCAGAATTCATTGTATTTAAATACTGAGAAAGTTATTGACATAGTTGAGAATGAAATTGAAAGTGAAGAGTGATATGCTGTTTTTGCTGCACTTGTTTATTCCCTGGAAATTCTGTAGCTTTGTCATGGACTTTAGTAAAAACTGAACTAGTGTATTGGGTTTGGATGGTAAGGTTTTGGTACCAGGGAGCTGCAGGGGTGGTCTCCGTGAGAAGGGTCCAGAAACTGCCCCATATTAGATAAGGGCCCGTTTCAGCTGTCTCCAAAAGGGATTCACTGATGGCCAGAGCCAAGCCACTAAGCAATGTTGTTTGTGCCTCTATGAGAGCAGATTTAAGAAAGGGAAAAACAAAACAAAACAAAACAAAACAAACTGCTGTGACACAGCAGCTGGAAGACCGAGGAGTGAGAAACAGCTTTGTAGATCCCAAGGTCAGTGCTGAAAGAGGAGCAGGAGGTGCTGCAGGCACGCAGCAGCAGTTCCGCTGCGGCCTGTGGAGAGGCCCCTGGTGGAGCAGGCTGTCCCCCTGCAGCCCACGGGTCCCACACGGAGCAGATCTCCACGCTGCAGCCCGTGGAGGAGCACCCGGTGGAGCAGGTGGATGTGGCCTGGAGGAGGCTGCGGCCCATGGAGAGCCCCCGCAGGAGCAGGCCCCGGGCCGGAGCTGCAGCCCGTGGAGAGGAGCCCACGCAGGAGCAGGGGGTCTGGGGGGAGCTGCTGCCCGTGGGGGACCCGTGCTGGAGCAGTTTGCTCCTGGGGGATGGACCCCGTGGTACGGAGCCGTGTGGGAGCAGTTCTTGAAGAGCTTCTGCCTGTGGGCAGCCCCTGCAGGCTCAGTTCGGGAAGGATGGCATCCCATGGGAGGGACACAACGGGGAGCAGGGGCAGAGAGGGACTGTGAAGGAGTGGTGGAGACCAAGCGTCAGGGGCTGACCACAGACCCCATTCCCTGTTCCCCTGCACTGGTTGGAGGGAAGGTGTTTTTAGTTTATTTTTAGTTTCTCACTGCTCTAGCTTGTTAGCAATAGGTAATAAATTTTATTAATCTCCTTATGCTGAGTCTGTTTTGCCTGTGATGATAATTGTTGAGTGATCTCCCTGACCTTATCTTAACCTTTAAGCCCTCTTCATCATATTTTCTCCCCCTTTCCCTTTGTGGAGGGGGAGTGAGACAGCAGTTGTGGTAGAGATCAGCTGCCCAGCTGGGTAAAAACACCACAACCAGATACCCTGTAATTAATAACTTTAAAATTATTTTGAAAAACAGAACAGTAAATTATGATTAAAAAGTCTGTTCAGAATTGCATTTCACTGCTTTGTAAAACTTACATCATACAACTCAGCCATTTGAGAGAAGACGTCAAAAAAGAACTAATTTGAATTCAGTCTTTTTCCTTTTTGGTAAAATGGGCATGATCCTAGCTGGATGCTGGAGTTGTAGAAATGGCAGGAATACTGGAAGGTCTTTGGATAAGATACCACTCCCCACACTCACTCAGCTTTCTCTGAGTTCCTCCCACAGAAACAGAACCTGTAAGTCCTCTCCCAGTAATGCCAGGTAGCCTTGAAGGATGATATCACAGGGATCCCTAACATTTTAATACAGTTTGGAATGAGATCTCCTAGGTACCTGATGGGAACCAGAAAGATAAAGTTGGTTTTCCTCAGCCAACAAATTCATTGACTTTGCCATAAGTATAATAAATCAGACCACGAGTTTAAGGGATTGTGAAGAAGGTGCTCTCTTCCAAAGAGCAAATGGAGAAAATGAAACATATACTCTCATGACTCCAGCAACCACAAGCAACTTAATGAAAGAATTTGTGCAGGAAATTAGAAGTCCCGTAACAAGAATTTGTAACATCAGATTAAGGGTGGTAATATATAGTCAGACAATTGTAGTTCAACTGCCTAATTATGTGGGCAAATGAACTTATTCAGTTAATGTAGAAAGACAGATCCTTTCAGAAGGTTATCCAAACCAGGAATTTTAGTTATGTCTCTGAATCATTCTTAAGTGGAATCTATTCTCCATTGCCTGTAGAGGGAAATTAGGGCAGTTAGATGGCAAAGTGCCTAAAGCTTGATGAAGTAAATATCCTAGAAAAGAAATAACCTGGAAATTTCAACTCTGATAGATTGATTTCAATAGAATGTATTACTGTTTAACATATGAAAATTTGAAGATAGATGGAAAATTGAAATTGCAGCATGTATTTACAGAAGACTGACTGAGGCAGACTAAGTATCAGCACTTGGTAGGATAATAGACTGTTGAGAAATTGTGAGGTTCTAAAAGATTTGGAATTCTGTATAGCACTCACTTAAGAACTTTGTGACAACTTCAGCACTAACCTTGAAAAAAATTAAGCAAATGCAACCCTAAAGCTGATCCTTAAGGAACTCAGTTAGTAACCACCATCCCTTTAGATAGTTTCTTGATCTGTCTTCCTTTAGCAAGTTATTTTCCCAGTTTATAACTTCAGTAGTCTCCTGCTGGGTGTAACATCAGAAATCTGGCAGAATATTCCTTAGATTAATTCAGTTTTATATCGACTGGATTCTGTCACTGACAGCCATGTAAATCAGAAGTAACTCTAATGACATCAGCAATCCAACAATGGCTTAAAACGTGTGAGAGAAGAATCAGATCCTCTCCTGCTCCCTCCCTCCCAAGTGTCAGCTAACTAGGCATTCAGGCTTTTGAAATAAATTCAAAGTTCAAATGTTGTGAGAGCTGACAGTGCCAAGATCCTATAGAACACATCTGCCCTTCATTGTGTCTGTTCAGCATTCATCTGAAGGCAGAATTTAGTTTGTATGCTGAACTGGGACAAACCTACAACACTTATTAGTATCTTTGGGCACTGGAAATACATAATGAAACTGTCAGCATAATCTAAATTGTGAGATAGATAATTTATCTGCTGTAACACTGAATGAAGAGTGTTCTCCCCAGTGCTCAGAATAATTCTCTGCTTTATGTACTTGTCTAAATGCTGACCACATGTTGGGCAATGTGTTTGTAGCATTTGCCCCAGTGTTTGATTTTTGAACTGGCATGCATTCACCACTCCAAGTAAGTAAAATAATCCAGGGAAAAAGCACAAAATGCCCATTAAAGAAAACAATTTCAATAATGAGTTGAGACCCTCAGGGACAGAACTATTCAAAAAAAAAAAAAAAGCAATCAGAAACTTGGAGGGTGGGATTTTGCGCGTTTATTTGGTTTTAAGACAGCCACAAAGCCAAGACACAAAGCCAAAGAATGGGGCATTTGCTTAAAAACCTGAAGAAAGAAAGTTCATTTCTTTGTGAATTTAACTACTGTAGATTAAAAAATGAGATCTTACCAAAACTTCCAACTATAGAAAAATATTCCTTTGTTCCAGAAATCCCTCTGGGATGACATTCTTTACAGATGTTAATTTTTGTTAAGTTATATGATGTTCCACTAATGAATGGAACAAAAGTGGTTAGATGGCAATGAGAGACTGAACTAGCCAGGAATCTTTCATTATTTAGAGCTACGCATGAAAGGCTGGTCAGCATTTTCATTAAAACTTGCTATTTTCAGGGGTTTATGCTCAGCTATAAACACTTTCTCAGTGTGAGTTCAGTCTGATTTTACTGATTATAACTTACAGAAATGAGATGTAAAAACAAGAAGAAATGGTTAAATTTGGCTGAGTTAATGTTAATTGCTTGTATAGTATTGCAAAATGTGAATTCTTAACTGAAATGAAAAATGCATAATCTAAATCTGGATCTGCAAGAAGAAGGATGACCCTGTAGGTGAATTAGATCAAAGTTAATCTTTGAGACAGTGACTGTAGCACAGGTTTCATGAGTGTTTTAAGGCAAGGCAGTTGACCTTTCCATTTCTAAGTTTCTGACCTTGAAACATGCTTCTAAAGGTAGTAGCTCATTATTAGTTTTGATTGTTGTACAGGAGTGTATTGATTTCTTATATTAAACTCCCTACCTTTTTCCTCTGTTAAACGTAAAATGCAAAAGCGTAGATGTAAAACAGTGTCACCATCCTCAACTCTCAAGTTACTGCTTGTCATCTAAGAACCTGCCTTGTATTTACCAACAAACTGTTTCTGTAACTCATCAGAAAAACAGGTAGAGGTCTGGGAGGGGAATCAGCAATTCATCCTGAAATGTTAGTGAAATCACTTGGTGGTTTTTAAGTATGTGGTGTTAGGCATGAGACAAGGAATACCTTTTAACATGCACCATGATGATAAGCAGCCATGAAGCAGTGGTCCTAATTGCTTCAGTCTATAGTGACCTTTAGTCTTTATCCTTCCCTGCCTACTTCCACAGACATAGCTGCTGAGGGACACAGGTGCTGTTCTAGCCCACTTCTGCATCAGCTCTTGTACAGGTATACAGAATGGAAAAGTAAATAAATTGAAACATTACACAAAGACACACATACATACACAAAAAGAGCCCAAATTCAGACGTGTTTTTTCCGGAAAGTTTTGGTCATTTCCGCTTGTAGAAACAAATAAAAGCCATTGCTTTTGACATATAGAACCTAGAAGTTTTCTTACTTTTCTCTTTAAGCAAATATCCCTTATTTGATCAATTAACGCATCCTGAAAAATGATAATCTGCTGATACAATGTGAGCAATGTGATTTAGTGGAAGGTGTCTCTGCCCATTGCAGGGGTATTGGAAATAGATAATTTTCAAGGTCCCTTCCAACTCGCACCATTCTATGATTCTACATGTTTTAATGCTTCATTACGATGTATTTATTTATTTATTTATTTATTGTAATCTTTGAGAACCAATACATATGAGTGGAATTTGTCTGATTTATATCCTTCTACCATAGCCCAACTTTTCAATTAAATGATGTTGCTTTCCAGTGACAATGATCAAAAAGACTGCTTCCTGACACTCTGTAATGTATTGCTTTTGGAGTCTCATGTGAAAGGTGCTTCTGGAATGCCGTATTCTTCGTTACAGGATCACAGAATCATCTAGGTTGGAAGAGACCTCCAAGATCACCTAGTCCAACCTCTGACCTAACACTAACAAGTCCTCCACTAAACCATATCACTAAGGGCTACATCTAAACGTCTCTTAAAGACCTCCAGGGATGCTGACTCAACCACTTCTCTGGGCAGCCCATTCCAATGCCTAACAACCCTTTCAGTAAAGAAGTTCTTCCTAATATCCAACCTAAACCTCCCCTGGCGCAACTTGAGCCCATTCCCTCTCATCCTGTCACCAGGCATGTGGGAGAATAGACCAACCCCTACCTCACTACAGCCTCCTTTAAGGTACCCGTGGAGTGTGATAAGGTCGCCCCTGAGCCTCCTCTTCTCCAGACTGAACAATCCCAGCTCCCTCAGCCACTCATTGGAAGACTTGTTCTCTAGACCCCTCACCAGCTTAGTGGGTGCACACTTACCAGTGTAGTGGGTTTATGTGGCAAGGTTTTGGTAGCAGGGGGCCATAGGGGTGGCTTCTGTGAGAAAGATCTAGAAGCTGCCCCATGTTTGGTAAGGGCCCAACTGCTGACCAGAGCTGAGCCAATAAGTGATGTTGTTTTGCACCTCTGTGAGAGCATATTTAAGACAGGGAAAAAAAAAAAAAAACAACCTCTGTGCCATACAACAGCTGGGAGAGTGAGAGGAGTGAGGAACAGCCTTGCAGGCACCAAGGTCAGTGAAGAAGGAGGGGGAGAGGTGCTCCAGGTGCCGGAGCAGAAGTCCCCTGCGGCCTGTGGTGAGGACCATGGTGAAGCAGGCTGTCCCCCTGCAGCCCATGGAGTACCGCGGTGGAGCAGGTGAACCTGCACTGACAGAGGCTGCGGCCTGTGGAAGACCCCTGCCAGAACAGATTCCGGGCCAGACCTGCAGCCCGTGGAGAGGAGCCCACGCAGGAGCAGGTGACCTGGCAAGAGCTGCTGCCCGTGGGGGATCCAGGTTGGAGCAGTTTGCTCCTGAGGGATGGACTCTGTGGGACGGACCCATATCTGGAGCAGTTCTTGAAGAGCTGCTGCCTGTGGGCAGCCCACGCCGCATCAGTTCAGCAAGGACTGCATCCCGTAGGAGGGACCCCACAGCACAGGGGACGAGAGTGACTGAGAAGGAGCAGCGGAGAAGAAGCGCTGTAGACTGACCATAACCCCCATTCCCCTGTTCCCCTGTGCCACTTGGGGGGGGAGGAGGTGGAAGAGGGTGGTTGGAGGGGAAGATGCTTTTGGTTTCTTTCCTTTCTTTCTCACTTCTCTAGCTTGTTAGTAATAAGCAATAAATCTTACTTTCTCCCTATGCTGATTCTGTTTTGCCCATCACAATAATTACTGTGCGATCTCCTCGTCCTTATATCAACCCTTGAGCCCTTTTCATCGTATTTTCTCCCCGTTCCTCTTTGAGGAGGGGGAGTAAGAGAGCAGTTGTGGTGGAGCTTGGCCACCCACCTGAGTAAGACCACCACAGTCGCCCTTCTCTGGACTCGCTCGAGCACCTTGATGTATACTACTTTAAAATTAAATTTAATCCTGTTGAATTTCTGCAGTGACTCCTGTTTCTCTCAGATGTCCGAGACCTGTTTGTCATGCTGTTGAATGGTTTTGAAATGTGTTTAAACTCATCTTGTGAATGGGCATTCATTCCAGCCATTCTTGTTAAAGGAATATCCTGTCTTTGAAGAGCCCAGTTTTCCTGATGGCCCAAAGTAAACAAATTACATCTTCCTAATCATACTTAGGTATGTCTTTCAGTTGATTTTCTTGAGGCCAGGTCAAACTCAACAAGAAAACTAATTCACTTACTTGATTTTATCCAGTGACCTAATTGTTTGATAGTATGCTTTTGGGATAATATTCATACTGAACAGCATGAAAGTGATCTGGGAGAAGTTCAGAGCAGAAATCTAACTAAGCAGCTTTAAATTACCTGTCTGGAAGTGTTTCTTTCCACTGATTACAGGGACAGTTTGAGAAGAATAATATATTGTGTAAGTACTTGAAGACAGATGCTACAAATACCTCCCTAATTTCTTTTCCTAGAAAGAGAGAACTCTATATTCTTTATGTTCTTATTTAAAATATGACTATCAGATTTGATCAATTCCTTGCCCCCAGAATGAAACAGTGGCAAATAAATTCATCTTTTGGATATAGGAATGTATATTTTCTATGCGTATTGTTGAATTATTAAAAAAATAATCTATAGAGTACTCTATACAAGTTTTCTGACCTTCAAGATGCATGAATGAAATAATTTGTGCTGTGTCTACTATTTCTTGTTGACCTTATTCTGTTACTCATTTGGTCTGGTGGCTGCTGAAAGGTCAGACAAATTGTGAAGATGATGAGCTGTCTGTTGTATCTTTTTTTTTTTTTCAGCTGTCAAGTCCCATCTCCTTTTCACCTGAGGTTTGTATTTTTCATTATAATTACTCCTCAGTAATGCAAATACATGCAGACAGTGGCATGGGGAAGGTTGGAGATGGGATGAGTATGAATTCATTACTGAAACAGCTACTCCAGAAAAGATAGTAATAGGAAAGATATGTCCTTCTCTCAGACAATGGTCTCCTTTTAATTTTTTTTTTTTTCAGTACTAGAGCAAGCAAGTTTCTTAAATAAATATAATTTAGTATAAGCAGGAGTGAAACGTGGAAATATGATTTCCTGTTGTAATTTTTCACTCATGTGATACATGATTGTGCAAAGGTAAAGGACATTTCCCCCCCCTCCCCCAAATCCTCAAGCATTTTGAAATGTGTTTCAAAGTAACTTCTTAAGTACATGATATTCTCCACCATTAACATCCACCCATTTCAGTATGTGTATATAATGGGTGACATCCTTTAATATTATATAAATCCGCTAGGCCTTCTACACAGAAAACCGAAATATCTAGTTATTATAATCCTGGATATGTATTGATATATACTCTAAAATACTCCATTAGATCAGTGAACCAAAAATCTCTAAAATATCTACAGTCCAACGAAATTCAAGAATACGTACGAACACAAGGCATTTCTGTTTTCTGACAGAACTTGTTACTGTAGATTATGTGTTAAAACAATGGAAAAAAATCAAGATTGAGTTTTGTAAACTATTTTCACAGTTTTCTGTACAAAGATCAGTTTTTCTGTGTCATTTTCTTCCCTGTACATACTGTTTTTTTTTTCACTTTATAATTAATAACACCTACTGTGACTACTTCAACTAACTGTTAAATATTTTTATGAAGTGATTATTTCTAATCTTTTTTTCATTGTTTTTCATTCTTTGACAAATAATATTTATGAGTTGAATAAGACCTGTGGATTTTCACAAATTTGTTTGCAACAACTTGTTATGTTAACGATTATATCTTTGTGAATGTCCACCTGAGAAAGTCCAGAGATTTCTTCTTTTTTTTTTTTTTAACTAAATGACCTGATGTTTACAACGAGAAGAGTGCCCAAAGCAGTCATTAGGACATTAGTCTACCATAGGTAGCAACAAGATGCACAAAAAGTAGCAAGATCATCACATCAAGGAAATTTCAGGGCAGTACGTATTTTTACCACCCTTTTTTCCACAGAGAGAAAAAAAAAATAAAAAAACCACAATCCTCTTCTTCTACAGAAGTTCTCTCCAGGTTTAAAGTAGTTGAGTCATTTGTGAGTAAATGGGAAGATGTAAGATGGATTTATTAATCATTTATTCATCCTGGCAAATTGTCAAGATGACACTTTCATCCTATACTGATGTGTGCATTTGTTTATCCTGTGGAGTAGGTCCAGTACATTCATATGAATACTCCTCTATAAATTGGGAACATTGTAGGCCCTCTCTAATCCTTTTGTTATTACTGAGAATTCTCGCAGCGGTAGAATGTCTTCTGCTCCAGAGTGTTATTCAAGACAAGCAACTTTCTTTTTCCCCTGGAAACTGCTACAGAATTTTTCTAGGCCATGTAGGCTAAAGGAAGCACCAGAGAAGTAAAAAAATATTCTACACATTCAGTTAGATTAGTAAATTATACAGTAATTACACACTAATTCTAGATATCTCTTATTGAACAATCTTGGTATTAAATTAGTAATGTCAAAGTGCTAACAAACGCTGTTTCAGACTTTCAGTAGTCATAGGAATTGTGATTTCCATGTTGAATAAAAAATGGCAGAGGCAAGCAGGTTCATCATATCTAAAGTTTTTATTAATAAATATCAAAACTGCTATGAGCCTCTACTCAGGAAGTTTGTTGAAAGGAACTCTTCTTCTGGAGCCTGTGGAATATGAATTACCTATATGCAAGCATGTACATGTTATTTGTGTATGGTTAAAAACTGTTGAAAGTGAAGCCAACTTAGCACACACGATGTACAAAGAGTTAAGGAGATAAGGTCCCAGCCAAAAGAATCAGAGTGTTTGTGTTAAATCAGACTGAACATTGAATGGTCATTCATAAGATGGAAGGACATACTTCCCACCAAACACATTTTTATGTGTCTTCTGAATTGGCCAGCTTTAACACAGGACATCTTGTTCATTTGAAATATAAGACAAAAAAAAAAAAAGAAACAAAAATAAAAAGTAAAAAAAATCCCAACAATCAGCAAACAAAATGGACAAATTGAAAACAGCTTATTTTTTGATATAATTGTGGAACTTTTTATATCAGAACTTCCTGAGTGCTTTTCATTCAAGATACATTCACTATTTTTTTCCCCTGTAGTTTCCTTGGATCATAATGAATCTCTAAGCAGACATTATCTGCTTCTTGTGTAGAATGGATTGAGCAAAACATTTGTCTGCTGTTCTTTATAAAGGAAAGATGGACATAGAAGAGGTTCCAAAGAAAAGCCTCTTTCTCCTTTCATTCCCACTCAGGAATCTTCCTAATGTCATCGTAACAGTCTTTGGGACTCTAATATAGAAGACACATTTTGTTGATTCATTTCTTAATGTCTTTGCTTCACTGAGATATAATACTTAATAGAGATACTTATATTTTTAAGGACTGATTCATAAAAGTAATTTTCATTCATATTGAGTTAGTGCCTGTCATTTTTAGACCACTAGATGAAGAGATTACAGACTCAGTAATTAAGCCAGAAAAATACAAATTCAGGTCAACAAAGGCCTAACTTCCCTGTGCGAGGCATGTGATGAGCCTATGAATAATCCTGACATGTTGTTATTCTGCCTTGAGGTGCCACTATAGTGCTAGTGGAAGTGAGGACAGCAACTTCATCTTCAGCAGCAGAAGGAAAAACAGCAATTTGGATTGTGTGAGCCATTTCCCTCTTTATTCATAGAATTATTCTGTAAAAGACATCAAAATGCTGCTCGTTCGCTGTTATGATTATGTTCTCAGAGGAATTAGTAGCAAATGACATAGCATGTAAATTATGGATAATGAAGTACATATGCGTAGACACTATTTGAAGTGCCCAAGGTTAATTTCTGTGTAAAATAATGTTACATTTACTTGAAAATTGATTGGCTATATGCAAATTAATGAAGAAAAACCCTTTAAATATGACATATTTATAAATTAATCAATGTACTCATTCAAAGAATAATAGATACCCTATTTGAAATATCCTCAAGATATATGTGAGCAATGAAAATATCATTGAAATGTAAAGCAAATTATTTACAGTAATCACGTGAACCATTTTGTTTTGTAGTCACCCAGATATTTGGAATGAAAAAAGATAAATCAAAAAATCAATGAGAGAGGAAAGATCATCTTATGACTGAGGCAAGGGACTGGATTCAGAAAATCTGATTTCAGTTTCTGATTCTGTCACAAGCTTCCTGTGTGACCTTAGGTAAGTCATATTTTCTCTCCAGACATTATTTCGCATCAGCTTACAGGAAAGAGTAATGTGCTTACTTCTGAACTGTTTTTTTTTGTTTGTCTTTTTTTTTCTGTGAGATACAGTATATGCAATATTACCCCTGAAAACCTTGCACTGAATGCTTCATACAGACTTTAAAGGTCTCATCTTCTAGCGGAATGAATGCTTTTTGGTGCGATAGGTGTTCTATGACTGAATTCATACTGTTTTGAACATTGGCCCAAGCCAGCACCCAATTTCAAGCGCCGTTTTATTGATGCAAGCTGGTGCTAAGTGTGTCTTTGGTGGATTTCCACGCAGATAGGTAGGAAACCTGTACCCACACTACCTCTTTGTATAGGTACAAGAGGAACCCTCTTGCAGTGTAGGTTGATAATGTGTTCTATTTTTCATGTGACTTCATGTGAAAATACAGTTCTACAACAGTAAAATGTATGCTTAAATTGATATCTTAAAACCAAACTACCATTTGTAGTACCAAAAACCATTTGTAGCTACATGCACAAAGCTTTCAGCATATATTAGTGTGCATCTGTGTACACACACACACACATACATCAACTGCTTCAATAAATGTGAGTCTTCTCTATATTTAATCACAACCAGTGCACTTCTCTGTAAAACTGATGCTTGCAGTATTATGTATGAAAATCACCAAAGAGAGGAATTTAAACTGGAAACAAAACCACTGGTATCCTGTAATTATGATAAATCAAGTTTATTTTCCATTTTGAAAACATAGCAGGACATTAATTCCTCACAGTGGCAGATATTTTAAAATACACAAAAAAGATATCTCAGAAATTACTTCTATTCACTGAATCTCCAGACGTACCATAGTTTCCCATGGTTGTTTTCACACACATCTGTAGGTATCTGTACCTAGCTTCCATGTTCAGCTGCAGGAAATACCACTCTAAAGCTCTGATTTATCTCATATAAAGTCAACATCTATTTAAGGTCTATATTTCTCCCCATAATGTAGGATTTCTTCTCATAATGCAGGATATTATGTGTAGATGAAATGAAACTTGCTACTTGCAATGAATATTTCAAAACATTCAAGCAATGTATCTACAGTAATAGTTGACCATCCATGTTTCCAAGACATAAAGTCTTTCTAAAAAGACATTTTTTTTTTCCAAAAGGCTAACAGAGCTTTTCAAAATCAAAGTAATAGTGCACTGTTTTTATGGATGTCCACCCATGAGGAAGGAATGAATCAACTTCAGTTATGCTATACCAGATGGGTAAATAATATCCTTCACACTCTTTCTGCAATGTGGCTACCCCTGACACAGAGACCCAGCCTCCGTATGTGGCAAGTCCATGGCACTGGCTCAGAGGAAAACAAATATGTCCTCAGCTTCATCAAATCAACAAATGCATTTTGCTTACTTCATGGCTAGAAAACTGCATCATATTATAGTTCTGCAAGAGATATAGACAGTCATAACAAATAAAAGGACTCTAAAGAATTCAGGAATCATCACGTATTGGAGAGTTTAATCAAGACTAGACAAAATTTAGTTGTAATCCACATCAAGATTTGTATCTGCTATTTACATGTTCTTGATTTATACCAGAAGCTTCCATGAGGTAAGAATCATCTCCTTAATAATCATTATTTCTGTTACTTTTTTTTTTCTTTTTTTTTTTCTTTTTCTCCCCTCTGGCCTTCAAGTGAATGAATTGTTGAGTGCTCATTACAAATGAAATATTATTTAAACAGCTTTATTATGTTTAACTAGCAGTTTTCATAAATTCACAGACTTCCTTAAAACCAGAGGGGACCATTACATCATCTAGTTTGACTTGTATCATGCTGACTGCAGAACCACATCAGTTTCTCTTGCGATGAACTCTGTAAACTATTTGGTTGCAGCTCATCTTTTAGAGATATATTTAATCTTAATATAACAATATAGAAATGAAGATTTTGCCACTTTTCTTAGTAGTAGTCTGTTCACAGGATGAAATATCCTTGCAGTTAAAAATGTATGTTATTTTTGCTGTGGAAGAGCTGCTAAAGTTAATTCAAACTTCCTTAAAGTTAATTCCACCTTCCACTTAGCTTTCTTTTTAAGGATACTTAGAGCTTTGTTAAATAAGTTCCTTTGGATCATTCATTTGAGTTCCATCAGTTATTTGCAAACTGGAGTTTAGCTTGCTCATTGGAGAAAATCACAAACAAAATTCATTAAGTGTGGCTCTGTTTTTTTTTTTTTTTTTTTTTTTCCCCTCTTGTTTGACAATAACAATATCTGAAAAGATTTTGGGTAGCTTTGCTTGAGATCAAAGGAGTAAGATGAGCTTTAGGAAGCGCATTTGCACAGCTTTAAAGTCAAGCATTTACAATCCGAATACCATATTTTTTAATTAAATGGTTAGAAATGGATACCTGTACCAATTCTGTTAGAACATAGCTCTTGCACCTTTAAGTATTGCAGTGTCATCAGTGTTGATAATGTGGAATTAAAGCCCTCTCTTGCAATTCACTTGGTGGATCAGAAACACCACAAAAATATTATTTTTGTCTTCACTACTTCAAAGAAAAATGGGTAATTTCCTAGTACTTTTGAGTTTCTAATGATTTTAAGAAACAGACTAAAATTGAAAAGACAGTGGGAGGCATTATGAAGAATGGGAAAAAAAATGAACTGGATGCAAAATATTTTAAAAATACCCTTTATATGTATGTTTGAAACAAGCTGTTTGAAAACTTGAAGCTAGTGTTTTTCCATTCATAAGCTGAATACTCTGTGAATATTTCCTTTCATAATGAAGCTTTTTACCCTAATGAAGTGCTAGTCACTGGAAAAAAGTATATAGCCTGACATGAATTAGTAACCTTACCAAATCAGCACTGCAGTGACCACAGTGATGTAGGTGGTACGGGGACAGAGAAAGGCTTTGAGAGAACCCCAGCTCCATTGGACTTTAATAATTCCCATGAGCTTCAGAATCAGTCAACTCTGGAAACTCAGCTACAGAAAGTTTTTTTTTTAAATATGGTTCTTGTTTCACCAGCTCCTACAGCTAGTTATTCAGATAAAATACAAAAATGTGGCAAGTTTATTAGTGCCCTAAAACCTTTAATGGAATTACTTAAATCCATATCAACACTTTCAGATGACAAAAGTTTGTGTATCTTATCCCCCAAGACCAGAGTAAGGGAAACACAAATCGTTAATACAAAACCAAAACAACAACAACAAAAAATATGTTTTCAAAATTGTACAACAGATACATTTCACAGTTCAACTGGCATATGTTTGATAGATATGAAGGACCTTATAGCTTTCTTCTTTGCTTTCTCATCTTCTCCCTGTGTTAGTGCATTTTCTTTCTAGAGGATACTAAAATGCCAGTTTGTAAATTAAAAATAGAAAGTTATAATTTTGTTACAAAGGTGCAAGGAACTTTGTGACATAGTCTATGAGAGCTTAGAGAAGCTTCTATGAAGGAGCAGTAAATCATGGGAAAAACTGTCCCAATTATTCAGCAAATCTGAGAATGGAGAAAAGACTGGGATCCAGGTAATTTTCATCCTGTCTGTGATGCTGACTTTATATTCTCAAAATGAAACCACATGGTGGAAAAAAAAAAAAAGCAAAGAAATTGACTTTGTAATTTTAAGACCCACTCAATATATTTGGGCTGGAAGTCACTGTGTCTCACTGTTCTCCAATTTCCCATTTCTAATACAAGAAAGCAATGTTGATTATCAGACTGGTAGGCTACCTATGCAACGCTACTTAGCAAAAGTTCAGGAGCTGAACAAGGCATCTTGCTTTGATATGACAGCATAACTCCAGCAACACTGTAGTTAGCTTATTAGCTTTTTTGTGAACAGGGAAACAAAGCAGCATCTAAACTTGTCAAAATTAGCATCAGTGTGATACTTTCCCATACACAGCAAGAGAGAGCACAAAGCCTATGTGTTATTTACACCATTCTTGAGCTTTAATTCTTGAAAGCTGCATTGCATTTTTATTCCTCTGTCATTTTTATTCCTCCTTTTATTCCTCTTGTTGTGAAGATTAATTACTGAATGTTTCTAAATGATTTGGCAATCAATGATAACTATCACTATAATTTATGATAATTGAACACCTACAAACTTTTTTTTAGCAACAGAATGTTTGAAAGGTCAACATCAGCCTAGGCTTGGTTTAGAATTAAAATTTTCTTTATTAAAAAAAAAAAAAGACCAAACAGAATTGAATCTAGCAAAGGGAATGGTAATCACAAGCTCAGAATACAAATGTTTTCTTCCTTTAGGGAAAAACTCAGTTCATTCATTTTACATTTTAAACATTCCCTTGCAGTCATGTGAATTCTGAACAACATCATTGTTCATGCATACAATCTGAGAAATGAAATGGGCCAGGAGAAAAATACCAGACTACGTTATTTTGTATTCTATGGGAAATGTAAAAGCATATATGATAAAATGAGCTTCAGCTATATGACAATGGATACTGAACTGGGATCATGAAAACAGGTTAGTATGGAAAAAAATATTTCAGGTTTACTAACATGAAAGTATAAAATAAATTATACAGAATTATTTGGAATTAAGATATTTAATTATCATCTTTAATCATAATCTATCTTTTGTTCTGCAGTTTCTTTTATTTCTCTCTCTCTCTCTCTCTCTCTCTTTTAAATTAGGAATCTGACAAAAACTGTATGGATACACTCCGTTGCCTAAACAACTTTAGCTGCCTAATAACTACATTTCTCTTTGGTCCTTCATGACTTCTGAAACACTGATGTGACCTTCAGAGATGGGCAGCTTTCCTTACTTCTGTATGCTATGCTCTCTGAGAACTATGTCCAAACTGGTAACACTTAGAAAATATTTCATGTGCACACTTTTTTTTTTTTTTTTTTTTTTTTTGCTTTCTGCTTGTACCATAACTCTTTGTCATACTTCTCTCTATCAGTCATAGCCTTTACATACAAGTGTGGAGAAACAATAAATTCAGTAAAGAAACCCTACTAAAAACAGACTCTACTCTTAAAAACAAACAAGCAAACAAAAAGCAACCTGAGATGATTTCTTGATGATTTCTTAGAATGATGAATGTAAAGAGTTAATCACTTTTGGAATTCTGAATATTTACTAGAGATCTGTGTTTATTCTTGATGTTAGAAGGTTAATGATACTTGCCTTGTATCTGACTTTCTGCCTGGCTGTGTAAACTTTTAGGGGTTTTCTCAGGCCTGCCAGCCCAAATTCACTACCTAAGTCTACCTGCCAGGAGAAACTCACTACTTAAGTTTAGCAATGCCATCTCCAGACATAACAACCATGAAATTATGTTATAATAAGTAGAGGAGGAAGACACATGGCTCTTGTCCAAGCTGGTTGCATGGAAAACAGTTAGCAAATTCTGACTGTACAGCTCCTTCCTGTTTGTTTGGAAGATACTTGCAACAAGAAATATGATAATAGTAGTAATAATAACTTAATTTAGTCATTTTTCTCTAAGAAGCAGAGAAATAACCACACATAGTTCTATGTAGTCACAAAAAAAGGGGGAATAGCAGATCTATCACTTTCATTATGGTGAATGTCAAGAGGTGCAGATTATCAGCATCAAATGATGATGGAACCTTGAACTCTTTTACAGAGGCTGTGACGTGCTGGCTGCTCCAAGGTGGAGGCTGTGACATTTTAAATTCAGTTATAACTACTAACAAACAAGTCTCCTGAACCATTACTCCAACTTATTCTATATGGTTGTTTTAGAGTTTCACTCCTATTCTTGGAGTGATCTTGTCCTAGCTTGCAACATTTAGATGTAGACAAGTGCGAGGGTTTTGCCATCCTCACTTTAATTATCACTGTTAATTAATGAAATACCCTAAAACAACACCACTCTCTTACTTTGAATGAATCTGCAGTTTTACTCTAATTTTATATTTCTAGTTGTCATGCTCTAGCTTGTACTTAGCTATTAGTATCTTTTCCTTCTTCATCATGATCTTATTTTTCCATTTTCCCTTAAAGGCTCATTTCTGTAACCTTGTTGCAATCTCCTGAGCAGTTTTGATTCCTTCTGTGATGAATGGAAATTCAGTTCTTTAAAATCTGTGCCTCTCTAGGTCATATTTTCATGCTGAACATCCTACTTCTGGCTTTGGATATCAGTTCTTTATCTAACTGACCTAATTGCCCAGATCAATTTGAAATACCAGCATTGAATTTTGCGTTATTCATCGAGGATTTTCCTTTTCTCAGCTTTTAGAACATCAGTATTAAAACTAGGCCCTTGCTTAAGTCTTACTTTCTCTTTTAACTATTATATTTGGATGCTGGACTATGAGTTACTTACGACAAATGGGAATATACATGAGGGATAGAATTACTGACATGTTTGAGATCTTTGTCCCATATTATGTTCTACTTTGCTTTAGATAAACTGTTGTGTTGTCAGTAAAATGAGAATGATTTGCCTTTAGAATAAAATAAAATAATTATTAGGGCATATAAAGTTTTATCTATTTATGGCATTGTCTATATATAAACCTATTTGATCTGTTTACCAACAGATTTTTATAATATTGACCCTGTGTTGTCAGTAAGATTATGCAAAACAACAATTGAAAGACCTAAGCATAAATACATAAATAATGTTGTTTGTTTTAGAAAAGACTGCAGTTAAAAGCCTCATGTATCATATTCTATGATAATGTTATACTCTACAGCTTTTGGAGGATGGAAACTGGAGATAGAAGTTCTACTGTTTCATTAGATATTACACTGACTTGTACAACGCATGTTTTTTTTCTTTTCATTGAGCTTCAATCTGAAGTCCCTGTTTAAAAGAATAACTCCTTCCACATCTGACCAGACCCATCAGTTTCAAGGTATGTATGCAAAAGAGAAGATATACTCCTCTGCCTTAAAAATGCCTTTCTAACGGTAAGTACAGAAATATAAAAAGCTCTACATGAATGTTATTTCCTTGCCTCTCAGAGACGTAAATGTATGTAAACATTGTTTATCTATGTGTCCAAAGAATGTTCTTGTCAATACACAACTCCTGACATTAATACATGGAGATGTTTTAATGAGTACTTTTTTTTTTTTGTTTTAAAAAAAAAAAAAGCTTAGAAATACTGAAGGCTGATTCTTTAATTCAAACAAATAATAATTACCTTATCAGAAAAGTATTCGATTGGAGTCCTTTGCTAGGAGATACTGTTAAAGAGGGTTTTGAACTGATTCATCCAAGATATAACTGAGGCAATCTGATGAGGCTATATTACCTGGAGCTGAATTTTTAACAAAGATATTTTTAAATTAAAAAAACATATCTTGCTTAAGTATTTTGTAAATTCATTTTGTTTTGCTGAATTATTTCTATCACAGAAAAAAAACAAAACACCTAAAAGTATACTTTCAGAGCAGCTATCCTCTTAATATTCTAAAAAAATAAAAAAAATAAAAAATCTAGATTTTGATGTTTCCATTTGAGATAACATTTAGCCTTGAAATTATGAACCGGCAGAATTTTATTCATACTAACATGTACATGGGCAATATCTCCAAGTTTGGAGACTCCTTTGAAAGTCAATTTCTTCATTTGTAAGATGGATATAATTTTCCTACACTTTTTGAAGGTTAATTATTTATCATTTGCATATTGCACTGAGGAGTTAAACTTTAACAAGGATAATGATATTACTGTGTAACAATACCAATACATAAAGGTTTGTATCATGTCGTCTAAAGTTATAACATCTTCATATGAAAACTATCACTGCGGATTGCTTACTCTCTTGTATTAACTAATCTTAGTGAGATTATATGAGGATAAAACTAGCATAAGTGGAAAAATATGAACTGGCCTACATTTATAAATTGTTCTTTGATGTTGTACCCTGAATAAAAACACAGATTTAGTCAAAGTTTCCAGGAAAATGAAGCCAATAAAAAGTGCAGTTTTGTGAAAGTTGAAAATGCAGCTTTTTTTCTAATGGCAACTTATGAAATTTGTTGTAAATGAGAACTGCATTTTGCTCCTTAAAATGTTATCACACCTGTTAACTTTTCATCACGGCCATCCTGTCTGAGCTTGGATGGGAAGTCCAAGCATCACATCCAAGGTTTTTACCCTCCTTTGCCTTCCAAATTAACAGCTTTTTACTCCCCGCCCCCCCTCCCTCCAAGCTTAATGGGAAAGATAAATGTATTCTGTTATTCTGTTATTCTATCTTTTTTTGTTATTTAGATCATATCATTAAGTTAAATGCTAAACAAATATGTACATAAGAGAATTAACAGCCCTATAGGCACAAATTTTCATGCATATTCCAATGTACAAATATATATTTTCCTTTTTTACCTACAAAAGATAAAAAAAAGTGAGCTGTTCATAGGAAACACAACTGTAAACAACTGTAAACTCTTTTTTTCTTGTCTGACAAGTAATAGGAAGTCCATCTACCACCCTTTTACAGGAATCCATATCAATCTTGTCTTTTGGAAACAAGTACTTGACTATACAAAATACTGTTAAACCTGTCTCCCATTAAGGAATTTGTAACGTCACACACACACACACAAACCAAAAACAAACAAAGAATCCTTCAGTTTTCTTGTTGTCTCTGTAAAGTATAATCTGATATATAATCTCAGTTTGGAGGAACTCTTAGTTTACGGGGTATCACATTTGCAATATTTTCATAGCAACTAACCATTGTCCTTCTAATGCTGAACTTGGATGATTTCTGACAGACCCAGCAACACACTGAGAAATTTCACAGGCAGTAGTAGGATTAGTTCAAGCTGCTGAAGGAAGATGAGATTAAATGAGAAATGTTGTCGGAAGAAATGTGGCAGGAAAGAAGTTCAGTCAAAAAGCATTACTAAATGCAGAAGAGTAGATGAAGGTTGACACCAGAAGTTTCCTGCTGTCATTTTCTCTTCAGAGGATGAAATGGAAGACTCCAGCATGGATCAGACTCAGACTGCAGAGTTACACATACTGGCATTTTATAATGCCTTCTTAACTCTCCATCACATTCACCTCCTTCTCTTTTGTTTTAAGGGATTTTTACTAGTCTTTATGACGGCATGAGCCAGGATATTCTACTGAAGGCAAGTGTTTCATATTAGAAATCTGAACCCTATCATTTCGAAGCCAGAGCTGTACTCCTACTGCAGGTGTTCTTTCTAGGTTTTACATCCTTTTAATGTTTGCTTCATGGTCCCAGCTGCTATACTAGAAATGGAGCACTGCAAATATGAGAGTGTATTTGGTGCCTGAGTACCCCTTTACCTTTGAGCTTTCTGGACTTTAATTGCAAAAGGCACAAGAAGGTACATAGATACATGGGACTATCAGACAGAGATATTTTTCTATTCTATTTTTCTATTTTCTATTCCATTTTTCTGCAATCCATAATTCTTCTTCTAGAATTCAGTCTGTGTTCTATAGTTCAATTTTGTTATTCATTTATTGAATCTTTTCATCATTTTATGCTGAAAATTATTTATTTTATTTTTCAGTATTAACTTTACCTATTACTACTAGTTTTTTCATCATTCTAAGTCAGTTTTTCTTCCAAAAGAACTTTTCTTCCTGATATGCCTGGAAATGAATGACATATGAGAATTGGATGCTAAAAAGTAACAAGAAATGATGCACACCTGGATGAAAAGGTAATAAATCCAGATCATCTGGACAGATGAGAAGCAGAAGCAGATGTTGAAGTTCCTGTGGGACTTTTTTTTTTTTTTTTTTGTCAACTAAGGAATATTGCAGTCTACTAACTGACTATAATATGTCCATAATATTTTTGGCTAGTTCACTTGATATGTGATGTTGATATGAACTGATGTTTCCAAACAGACCATTCACTTTGTCGATAATTCAGATGCCAGTGAGCTGTCTTGGTATGCCAGACTGCATATGCTAACATTTAATGCCAGACTGAACTTGCTGTGCTATTCAACAGGATGAATTGCCATAAGGAAGAGTGGCTCCCCAGGTGTATTGCAGCATATGTTACATGGTGTAGCAAGTAAAGAATCCACGGTGTCTGACCCACGACTCACAGTATAACTTCTAACATGTTCCTTGGCTTAGGTTCTGGGACCTCCTTTGATAATTAATGTGTTGCTTCAAGGTAAATAAATTATACAGCTCCAACTGTAGCCAGCATGTGGAGAGAACTGAGGTAGCAAATCCCAGAGATGTTTCCATTGAAAATCTCAAATTCACCTAGCTGGAAGAATGTGAGGTGAGCATTTACAAATCCAAGGCAAAGAAAGGATAACAGAAACTCTAAGATGACAGGTAAACATCCAGAGATCCATGGAACTGTGGGGTTCAACTGAGGGGACTTGGTATATTGGGTTTACGCGGCAAGGGTTTGGTAGCAGAGGGCATCCCGAAGTGTTATAGACTGACTGCAGCCTCCATTCCCTGTTTTCAGGGGAGGAGGTGAAAGAGGGTGCATGTGGGGAAGGTGTTTTTAGTTTGCTTTTAATTTCCCACTGTTCTAATCTGCTAGTGATAGGCAATAAATGATATTTATCTCCCTATGTTGAGCCTATTTTGCGCATGATGATAACTTGTGAGTGATCTCTCCGTCCTCATCTCAACCCTTGACTCCTTTCTATTGCATTTTCTCCCCCTATTCCTTTGGGGAGGGGGAGTGAAAGAGCAGCTACGGTGGAGTTCAGCTGCCCAGCAGGGTAAAACCATCACACTTGGTGTTCAATGTAGCTCTGAAAATATTCTTCAGCATTTCAGTTCAGCATGAGTTATTCTTTTACTCTTTTGAAGACAGAACACATTAGGTGGTCACTGTGCTAGAACACATGGACTTCCAAAATTAGTTTATTTCCCTAATGCAGGTTTTCCCATTGAAAGGAGAGAGAAGGTGATTTGATCTTTTTGTCTTGGGTGCCACATAGGGACACTGATGTTATTGTTGTCACTACTTTTGTCCAACATCATTTTTCTAAAATTTCCTTTTCATAGAAATTGCTAGTTCTTGCAACAACTGGTTCTTGCAACAACTAGAAGGTGATAAACAATTATTTACATATGATAAACCACTATGAATCTTTATCTTTGAAATGAAATATTATGACAGAATGGTGTAACACAACAGTTTATGCCTTCTCTTGATCATAAATTGGATAAGAATTGGAACAGTTGGACAGCAGCCCATCTCTAGCCACCATCTGCTTGTTATAAAATAGCTGTATGTTGTGATTTTTTTCTTCTTTTTATTACTGTTATTAACACACAATAAAAAAATACATTTAAATAGCATTAAGGTTGTAACACTGAGCAACAAAATGTAGATAGTTCATATGAAATGTTCCTTGTTTACAGTTATTTGGATGTCCTCTTTTGTAACATTTTTGGCATTCTTCTATGTCCTGTGGTTTGCTGCCTCTCAAGCAGGTACCCAGCAGTGATAAGCACCCATCTTTTCTCCATTATGGTATATTTTTAAACCTCTTCATCTTCATTTAATTTTTAATACATTACTGTAATAACTATATCTTTTAATCTTTCAGCTAGACCCAAATGATTAGGTATGGTACTGTATGTCTGAAATTTTAAACATCCCGTTGGTTTCAGAATAGGTGGTACCAAGCTGCATACAGTCTCTGCTTTGCTCAATTCTCAGTTCTGCCTGGGTGGGCTACTGATTCCTTTTGGACATTTTGTCCTTCTGTACTATTTTCTTCTTCCTCTGCTTTCAGTGACTATGGGACTATCTCTTACTCTGTTTGCAAGGAACCTCCAGCAATAAGATGCTCAGCTTGATGCTTCATGGTGTTTTTTTCTTTTTTTTTTCTTCTTCTTTATTTTAATTTTAATTTTTATGCAGAGAATAATGACATGTCATGGAGCATAATTCTTACTTGTATGTCATATGCTGTAGAACTTGCTGTTGTGTAGTTGGCTTCAACTACAAAAATACATAAATAAATAACAACTGTCCAATGATTCAGTTCAAGCTGCATTGATTGGGACAACTGATTCCCGTGATTCGTATTTTCCGAGCTCATCCATTATTTAGATGTTAGTATAAACACATTGAAATTCTTTCAGACTTCTGCAGCTCCCCACAAGAATGAGCCTAACAAACACTGCTGTTGGAGTGTCTTGATTGACAGCCATTCCCCCACAGATAATAGAATTACATTCCAGCTCTTTCCAGTGAAAAAGCCAGAGGATGTTTAACATTATCATTGCATTTAACCTTCCAATATTTTCTCATGTGAAGACAATTTCTGAAAAAAAGCTTTTTTTTTTCTCAGAGGATCAGATGCTTTCAGATGGTCAGATGCAAATGAAACAAATGTATTTGTGGATGATATTCTTCTTTCACTGCAGACAAATCTAAAACCTAGAGTTCTTGTAATTACTAAAGGCTTATGCATTGTGGAACATAATGCTTGTGCTTGGCTTAAGTGGCAGTGTAATTCATTATTATATTTTTTTTTACAGAACAAATTTTCAGAACATGGCAGTTAAAACCAACAAGTCTTGCCCATGAAGTTGTACTTGTTTACTCAGCACCTCGCTGGAATCCCAGGCAATGTTTACTTTAGCTAAACCTAATGCTCTGAAGCTGTAAATGCAATCTCAGTTAATATTATGTTCTCTCCTAAAATTGCACTGTTGATGGAAAAACATTGTGCTGTACAAGCCATTAGCAGATCCTGCCTATGGGGTGGGATACAAATAATAGAGGTAAGCAAATTATCTCTTGATTCTTTGCAGTTGGGAGATATTACTGGTATTTAGAACTATCTGTCCAAGTATAAGCCTACACTGGTAGTTTTCCAAGTTACTCACATTTAAAATCCAAGGGCTTGTTTAGTACAGTGATGGAATTAGATGCACAAAGATAATCAAGACTTTTTCAGTACTTTAAAATTAAAGAGTTTTAAAATAATCCTTCAGAAGCTGTGCTGTTTTTACTAAGCTTCTTTTCTGAACAAGTTTATACTGCTACACTCTATCTTCTTGTATCATTTTGTTTGACCTCCACAGAAGGCTGCATTTTTCTGGGAGTTTCAGTGTCTGAGTGTTATCTACAGCCATCACCTTTACCATTTTTCTTCTATTACATATCATTGATTTGGAATCTTTCACCTTTGAAAATAGTCTTCCCTGTTTCTTCATTGTTATTGTCATCCCTTAGCTGCCCCGCTTCTCTTTCCCTCCTTACTATTCTGTAAAGGCAGTAGTTGATCTGCTTCACTTTTTGCTGTTTTGGTTCATTTCTTCGTCACTTTCACTTCTTTGCATGACATACAAAGCCACCATGGGAAAAAGTGCTGTGTAAATTTCTAAATGTTCCTTATTTATAGTCCAGAGCTCACGTAGTGATATATTTCCTTGTTTATTTGCTCTTATGAGCAAAAATAAATTTCCCTTGGCTTTTCCCAATTTAAAATAAATAAATAAATAAAAAATCCCCAATTAAAAATTATTTGTAATTTCTGGTTAATTTTCTTGTTTCTCATATTTTCCTCTCTCTCCTATTGGAGGTTTAGATTCATTCAAAGTTAAAAAGTGCAAAAGACTTCCACCTTCTACCATTTTTTTATTGTTTTGTTCTCAGTTACCAGATGCCACTCTTCTTGTCAGCACTAAGTTTTTTACCTCTCTAATTTTTCCACTTGTTGAGGCCTCTCAATTCCTTCTTTGTCATGCAAGAGCTCTCTTGGCCTTTCACTCAGTTTTCTTTGCCTTTGTCCTCACAACTGAACAGTTTTCATCCACATGTATTGCTTAATTTGATTTCTTCAAAGTAGTATTTGGGTTTTGCCTTCGCTGTAACCAGGTTATCCAACCCAAAGATCATGGTATCTTTTTAAAAGACAGATGAAGACCTTATTTGACTTGGGCAACTAAGGTTTACTCACTTCAACACATCAGGGGAAGGTTAGAAACCTTCTGTTATAGTAATAGTAATACCCCTGTACTGCACTATTTAATGGAAACTTTTGCAGGGCTGTATTCAGGCAGGGTCACTTGTTTCTCTTCACACAATTCTTACATTCACCTTCTGTGGTGCTAGAAGAGTTTACAAAAAGACTCCTTTTCTTGCATAGCAAAGCTTGTGTGAAATTGGGAATATACATATAGAGCACGTGAATATGAATAGTGCCAAGTGCCAGTGCAACTGCAGAAGGGGAGGGGGTGAAAGAGGAAAACAGAACATATCCTCTCTTCCTTGTAGTTCTGCATTCTGTAACTTTATATGACAAATCAAAGCTGTAGCTTCCATGTCTTTTTCTTTTTTCATTCGCTTTTCCTCAACTATTTTAATTTTAATCTTCTCCTTCAATTTTTGTAGTGGTTATGTGGACTCTTCAGCAGTCTTCTCTGGCTATTCCATTACACCTCATTTGAATAGATCCCCCTTTCCATTTCTTTCATTCTCGAGGAGCAGGAAAATGGATGTATCCAGGTTTAACCCATTCCCCCATCACTATTGCCCCATGTGAAACGTATTCCTCTATCATGTTTTGAGGTTGGGCTTTCTTCTCACTGTGCTTTCTTGATTCCTTCCACTCATTGTATATATGACCACCACCTGTTTTCAGTCTTTAGTGACAAATCTAAACTCATCTATGTAATGTTTTTTCCTCATCTCTTCAGATAGTCACCTGCTACTGGATTATACAAACAGTACTGGAAATATATGCTTCTAGGTTTTGTCCTGGACCATCGTTGTCTCTGTTTTTGAATGCCTCCAGCAATTCTCTGTTTTTCATCTGGTAGTATTCAAGTTCTGAAACTCTCTTGAGGCTTCATAACTTTGCCATTCCTCCATATCCATATTTGCCTTTTTATGCTATTCCCTCACAATTTATTTATTTATTTTTTTTTAGTGCTCTGAATGTCTTCAATTGCTATCATAATTGTTTGCAGTTTCCATAGTAATCATGATTCTTGTATGACCCTCACACTTGATTTGGAATGACTGGACTGGGCATCAATTTCCAATCAATGATGCTGACTTACTTTAATTTCCCTTGTCATCATTCCCAGTTTTTATGTTCTCTAAAATTAGACTGGACACCCTTTAGGGCAGGAGATTGATGGACCTATTTGAGCATCTAATAGGAAAAGGCCTTGGCATGCAGTGAAACTTCTCCTTGCTGTACCAGAGTGTCAGTACAAATAAATAACAGTTTTCATTATCTCAATGGTGTTAATTGCTCTGAATCTTATAAGACAGTCTCAGTTTTGTTTTCCAACTTGCCTTTCTTTTGCTGACAGAGAAAATAAACAGGAAAAATATATCTCCATGGCCCCAGGAAACAAAACCAGACAATTTTCCATTAGTTAGCTGGTACTTGTTCTTTCATTAACTAAATGCAATAATGTGCTATACATTACATTAAAGGACCTTATCCGGATTTATGTACTGAGAGGCTTATTATTTATACCAGTCAGAGATGAATTACCATTTAAATAATGTCTTATTCATTAATATATGAACTGAAGTACATAGTCATGTTATGGAAGAGCTCAAACAATTATTATGCTCACTAATAATATCTCATAATGAGCCAGCACTTGATATCCTATTGACCTTTCTGTAGTCTCTGAAAATTGTTAAGGATGGGAGAGGTGTGAGGTCTCGTAGCACTTTTTCCCCACAAATATAGTTCCAAAAGATGTGATTAAGGGGTGTATCCATGTTGATTTCAAGGAAGAATAGTAATGGGGGTATTTATTTCTCTTGTTAGAGAAATAACCAAGCAGGCCAATCAGACCCGTAAGACCACAGCTGAAGAGACAGCATAGTTAAATGTAATAAATAACAAATAAGATTTATGAGTCTGATTCTTTTAATCAAAAATAATTTTATTTTAATCAGAAGTGAAATAAAGGGATACTTTCTTCTAATTTACATTTAATATTAAATTAATTGTTGAAATTATTTTCTCCTCATTTGTTTCCAGTCTATGAAGACCTGATATTTGCAAGGTTCTTGAGGGCTTGCAGACCTGCAAAGTTAATCCAAAGTTAGATCAGTCTGTGAGAGATCCAAGTCTCCTGCTGTTTTTAGGTACCAGCCTGTGTCTGTAGCAGACTACTCTTCCTTCTTCCCCTACTGTTTTGTCTTCACTGCTTAGACTGGAAACTCAGCTCAGTGATCTGACAGCTCAAAGCCTGTGATTTCCCACAAAGCTACACATCAATATCTAAGCTCTAAAATATGAAAAAATGAAAGCCAGGCTTTTTATTCCTATATTCAGTTCCAATATACCTATACAAAGACCTACTTGTCCACCATCTTAGTGCAACATCAGTAGCTTTGACAAGACAAGATCCATTTCCCTTGAGGGATCTGTGGATAAATATAAGGTACGTCAGATCTCAGTAGCCATCTCAGACCTCAAGCATTAAGTCTCCTGGTAGATGAGCTCACCTGCCCTGAAGCTGTGAATTACAACTGGAAAGAATGAGCAAATGTTCTGGTCACCCAAGCCTAGGAGAATTTCAAATTCAAATTTAAAGCTAAAACAGGAGGTTCCAGTCTTTCAAAAACTGCCTGCTCAAGATATATTGCTTGACATATTTCTAATTCTATTTAGTGTGGCTGATGTTTACTTCTCACCAATTCTTCTTTCGTTTGGTGTCTCTAATATGAAATAGTGATCCTTCGTGCCTTGGGAATGTTAAAGCAATTTTGTTTCAAAGTTCTGGAAACTGCCTGTCTTGCCATAGGTTTCCATATTGCATTTTTCAATATGGAGCATGGGCCTCAGGTACTTTCATCTGAAAAAAGTGCTGCCTGTGCATCAGCATTGCTTTTGTGAATCTGATCTTTGTCTTAGTTTCATTAGAGATGCCAAACTCTCCTTCAAGAAAATTGTGCTTCACTAGTAAGTATTTCTTGCAGTCACCAACAGTATTAATATACATATAACAAATATACAAGAAAGAAAGAAGTTATTCATAAGCAAATTCTTCATGGATGTTTATATTATATATATATATATACACACATACATATCATCCATATCATCATCATAGAATGGTTTCGGTAGGAAAGGACCTTAAAGATCACCTAGTTCCAATCCCCCCCAGTCATTGGCAGGGATGCCAACTATTAGATCAGGTTCCTCAAAGCCCCATCCAAGCTTATCTTGAACACTGTCAGGGGTAGGGCATCCACAACTTATATTTATATACACATACACAAAATGCACACACATTCAAAAACGCTGTCTCAGAGAGTGTGAGTGTTTTCAAAGGACTTTGAGAAAGAGAAACTCAGGGAGAGCAATGTGGTCACCTCTTTCTGAGCCAGAGGTTAACATACAGAGGATCAGGGCTCAAGCATGTAGCTCTGGATGCTGCTGAAGGATGAATTCTTTGACTAGCAGAGTTTGCATATGTAAACATGCAGAGTGGGAATGTCATCTAAGAAACCTTGAAGAAAAAGTAGTTACAAGTAAATGGTCTTCATTTTCTACAGCTTAAAAAAGGACTATTCACAGAATCACAGAATGGTTGAGGTTGGAAGGGATCTGGAGATCATGTAGTCCACTCCCCCTGCCCCCCCCCCAGCTCAAGCAGGGTCACCAAGAGCACAAGATCAAGACCAGGTGAGTTTTGAATATCTCCAGAGAAAGAGACTCCACAACCTCTTTGGGCAAGCTGTTTCAGCATTCTGTCACCATTACAGTAAAGCTTTTCCTCATATAGAGGTGGAACTTCCTACATTTCAGTTTGTGGCTGTGTGTCCATTGCTTCTTGTCCTGTTGCTGGGGACCACCAAAAAGAGTCCAGCCCCATTACCTTTACTTGCTTGTTTAACATATTTATATACATTGATAAGATCCCCTCTCAGCCTTCTCTTCTCCAGGCTAAATAGGCCCAGCTCTCTCAGTGTTTCCTCACAAGAGAGATGCTCCATTCCCCTAATCATCTTTGTAACCCTCCACTGGACTTTCTCCAGGACTTCCATGTCTCTCTTGTACTGGCAACCCCAGAACTGAATACAGTAAGTGTCCAGAAAGTGTCCAGTAGTCTGGACACTAGTCCAGTAGTTTTTCCTACTAAGAAAAAGTTGATAAGACATAATATAGCAACCTGTTTACAAAGGGCAAAAATGTTAACATTTTAGACGCATCATATTTTTGATGTACTTTGCTGTGTCCCTATTAAAGCTCATGCAGCTGTAAGAAATATGCCAGCTGCAATGTTCTCATTTTGTTTTAGTACTCTTACACAAAATGCATTTAAAACAAACTAGCAAATCTCTAAGTACTGAGCAAAAATAATCTAAAAATACAGAGAAATTTTTACGCTTTAAGACTATACATTCCCTCCCACTCCGTGTGTACACACACAAATATGTACATACAAATGCACCTCACCACCCGCAACAAGCCTCCAATTGTTTTCCCTCTTGCAGTATAAAAATCCCAGCCTGATTTTCTTCAAGCATTGTTATTAAAAAAATGGCTCTAGGGTAGTGAATGCCAATTTTCATCTCTCGGCAAATGTTTATAGCCAAGATGTAAACCCCTGAAAACAGGGGTTTATAATTTAAATGCTGACACAATCTTAACTAGAGCAATGGGAACACTGTTGCCATAATAACTGCCATTCTCTGGAAAGTATTTATGGCAAGGCTTCAACCTTTCTTAAAGCAGAAATTCAGGCCTTTGGCTACCATTGACTGTGGGTAATGGCAGTAAGATCCAGATTCCTGGGGATGGAGCCATCAGTACTCAGAAAATGAAGCCATTTCAACATGTCTGCTAAACTTGTTCATG
Organism: Anser cygnoides; assembly: GCF_040182565.1. Taxonomy (NCBI): domain Eukaryota; kingdom Metazoa; phylum Chordata; class Aves; order Anseriformes; family Anatidae; genus Anser; species Anser cygnoides. Next base: position 147,986,444 of record NC_089874.1, on the reverse strand, counting down.
ACCTAAGGATGTGTTTTATCCTGCATCCCTAAAGCCAATGGAAGTTTTTTTCCAGTGATTTGAATAAACGCAGATCTGAGTCCCTTGTGTCCCTCAATATCACCTTCTTTTGTTCCTATCAGGACCTTCCAGTAAAACCTGTTTATATCTGTCTTTCCTAATTGAAACCAGAATATATTTCTCTGCCTCCCACTTAAACAATCCTGGAATTAATATGTTTTTACACCATAAAAACTACAATGTTACAATTCTGTAAATATACTGAAGGAAAGACTGAATATGAGGTTAAATAATGATCTCTTTTATAAAGACATACATGTTTTCCAAATATCTTTTGTTCTTTCTCTCCTTCACTGTTTGTCTCATCCTACCCCCCCACCCCAATATTGTCCTTTTTCTTCTTCCCATATACCAAACAAAAATAGTGACAGTTTTTAGAACATATGAAATAAGGAGGGTGGAAATGTCTTACGTATGAAAATATCATATAACTAATGTCTAAAAAAGGAATATAATTACATGAAAGTGTAGTCTCATTCAATTATACTTCAAAAAAAGTTTTTTGATTGGTCTCAAGGTGTTATGAAAATGTCTCATATCCATACGTATCCACGCATTATAAATGCAATATGAAAACAATATATAATAATGCATCATTCTATGCAATATGCTATTCTATTGGCGAAGTTTTCTTGTTCCCAAATGCTCTGGCCTCAAGTCTCTAACACCAGCATGTGTCTTACCATGTCAAAAGCCAACAGTAAAGTTAATGGGTCCAGATGCCAAAAGATTTTACAAGCTCAGAGGGACAGACAACTCCAGAAAACTTCTGATACCTTCTTCCTGACTCTCCAAGAGCAGAGCTGAATTGCTTCTTTGCCTGTGTTATCAAATCTTGCCTTATTGGTAGCCAGTATAAATTAGAGCAGCTTTCAGTCTGTTTTCATTTGTGATGGGGAGATTAGATATTGTATTTCAACTTTAGGATTTTTGGCATCTTAAGCTGATTGCTGTCACCTTTCTCCTAACTTGAGTTACTTTGAGGAGAACAAAGAAATTTAGGTACTGGGGACACAATGGTATAAGGAAATATCACATTGCCACTTCAATTCAGCAAGCTGTCCCTTGTGGATATATGATTGGCTTTTTTGTGGCCTAGGTAATATAGGATGAGGTAATGGAGAAAAACATGCCAAATTAGTTTCAAATTGTAAAATGGAAGAAACAGGAAGTTTCGTTCAGATATATAGCAATACTGTATAAGAGGAGCAGTTCCTTCATGAAAACATTCTGATGCTTTGTGAGCCTCATGGGAGTTTATACACAAAACTGAAGACTTGCACACATTTCAGAGCATGCTTGCAGCTCTGAGTTTGAATTTTGAGTTATAACTGTCAGTCGTAATAGCAATTTCCAGCTTATAGTACCATTGTAGGGTAAGACAAATAAGATGGAAGTGTTTTTTAACCAAGAATTTCCCCTTTTGGTGGGTTAACAAAACTGAATTCTTTAAGGAATGCCACTTTGAAATTTCATGCCAGCATGAAATTCACCCTTAACCAGGCATTCCTGTCTTTTTATGGAGTCTACAAATTTTATTATTTTTAGTTCTTTCAGAAATAGGAATGACCATTTGAGTTAGGAGATATAAATATATATATATATATTTTTTTTCTCCAAAGATGTAAGGAGGATCAAAGTTGTCATATGAGCTTATTTCTTCTTTGTAGCTGAGCTTCATAAAGACATTCCAGGGGTCACATTTATCAGGTCAAATAATTTTTAGAGTATGTAGAAGTGACTCACATTCTTCAGGAACCTATCTAAGCCAGCTGCTAGAAAATGCTGAATAAAAAAGTATGTCTGAAATTCTGTGTTTTTCTAGGGTTTGGTATTCCTCTGCAGCCATGAGTGAGGTGCTTTTGTGTACCCACTAGCTGAGTTCAGGCATTCAAGGTGTTGTTTTGAGTATTCAACATAGACTGATACTTTCTTCCCATAAAAATGCCTCAGTCATGATTTGTAGTCTAGTTTTACACCATACTAACCCTACACCTATCCATTAGAACAATGCCCCTGTGCAAGAAATGGTGTGAGGTTTGAGGGAAGAAAAGTAAGAAAAAGAGGCTAACTGTGAGACAATGAGATATGTCCACTGTGGAAAGTTCCCATGTTTCAGTTTTTCTTCCAATATTGCTAATACATTTTATCCTAACACTGTTACATGGAAAATACATATTCTAAGCAGGCCCTCGGGAAAGAACTATTTTAGTTTCCCCTCATCTTCAGCAGAGTGTTTTGCCTATTAGATTACAGAAATAGACTCCCCTTTGCAATTTTCTTTGCAGGCCAAACAAATTCCACATTCCTGGCTGCACAAAAATGGCACAGCTTCAACAAAAGCCATGTGGCTAGGGCACTTTCTGAAGAGATGTGAGCTGTGGATTTCTATCCACTCAGGCTGATGAGGGTGCAATGTATCAACTTCCAGGGTAAGCAGAATACTACAGTTTCAGCAGAACATGGCAATATCCTTTCTGGCTAGTTTTTGGATGGAGTTGAATGCAATGCTGTGCTCCACTCAGAGTATTCTGCAAAAATTGAAAAGGTTCAGAAATTGTTAATTGGCTCCTGTCCTCATGAGTGTCAGTACAAAGGGCCTTGTTTGGCAATCCCAAATGACACACATAGGAGGTAGGTGTCAAACTACTCAGCTCAGCTAAGATGGAGAAAGTTCTCATTTCTTGCCAGATAAGTTGTTTGAAGAAAATTCTCTTGCAAGGTATATTTTTCTCAGATGTCTATGTGATTACATGAAAAAAAAAAAAAGCTGTGATAGTTTGTGGCTTGCTATTATGAAGAGAGGCAAGTAAATTTCAACTAAGTAGTACATAAGGAATCCGAAGTCTTCCGAGCTCTCTGTTTTTATTAAAACTAGTTTATATGAGGCTAGGAAATGATTAGAGAGAGATTTGATATACACTAAAACTTATGGGTCCTGAATTATTCTGTAGTTTATTCAACAAGGCCACCACAATTTCCTTAGGGTCCATTTTGTTTTAAACTTAAGAAGGAGAAAGAATAATATACTTCCCCCTTTTCCCAATTTGTTTAATAGCTGTAATTTAAGCTACCGATATCTTGATTAAGGATTTCAGAACATGGAGTTAAAAAAAGCCAAGGGGTAGAGTCAAGAAACTTCAAACACCTTAAAAAAAAAACTTATTTTTATAAAAAGAATTAAGAATTTGAATTAATTGATGCTTTTCCCCAAGGATAATCTATGAGATTTTAACAGGCTTCATTATGTTCTAGCTTCATCTTTGAACCTTGAAATGCAGTGAGAGTCCCCTAGCCTTTCGAACACAGAGGTTAGAAAAAACAGCCAAGTGTGAAACTCACTGGTGTTTGCTATGAAACTTATATATAGAAAAAAAAAAAAAAATAAAAAAGGATTTTTACTTGGGCACAACTGGGCTCTTTAGCATGAGCTACATTATATTCCTGATCCTTTAAAACCAAGTCTGTAATCCATTCTTGTATTTTTCAAAGAAATTGTGCATAGGATGTTTGCATTTTAAAATCAGCTTATATCCAGACCATGGGGAAGGAGTAAACTGCTTGAAACTGGCCTGTGAAAGACGTGATCATGGCTGAGTTCTGCTTTCATGAAACATTCCCTGCAGAGAGCATACTTTGCATCCTAGGCTGGGTCTGTGTGGGAGAGTGGTGCCTGCTGCTAGTTACTGCCGTCTGAGAAAAGAGGGTCACACTGCATCCTTTTAACTGCTGTGTGACAAACTGCATGCTGCAGCACACACATTGTTTTTCTTACTTGGCATTTTTTCTTTTTGTTCTTTAAACAACTCATTCAGCATCTGTGTTTGTCCAGGAATGATTGTTGGAAGAAACATGGAGATAAGAGCAATTAAAGTTGTTGGGTATACTGAAGACTGGCTTCTTTTGGGAAAGATCACCTAAGTCTTCATTCATATTATTCTCAGTTTAGAGAGAACATGTATACTGTTATATAATTGTGCATTTGTGTTACATGTTTCCTCAGAAGCTCCTATTAAGGTTTATATCTTAACAAGGACTGTTGCTTTTATGTAGTCAATGATACTGGGACTGTTGAGCTCCAAACACTCTAGAACCCAAAAGACTAACAAAGCAGAGCAAATCCACCCTTCTCTTTCTCAACACAGTTGAAAAGGAAATAAGCAAATGAATATAAGCCAGCTGCAAAACCAGGAAAACTGGAAAACTCTCTATTATCTGAATATCTGAAGTATCTTCAGATACTCTTTTTTTTTTTTTTCAGTTAAAGAGAGCACTTTCAGTCAACAGAGGTCATTTCTACCTTTTATCCTTGGCTCTGACTCAGTAAGAATCAATGCTATCACTTCACTAGTCCTGCACATGGTGAACTGTTTTGTGATTCACCTTTTTATGGCTAGGCTTACTCCAGTTTTGCACAAGGATACGGCAAATACCTGACCCTCCACACATCCTTATGCCCACCTTTCTATCAAAATAGCTCTCTGCATTCAAGCAGGCAAATAAATCCACTGATTTTTCATTTCCTTACACCTCAGAGTGCCCAAATAAAACAGCTTCTTTGAGAAAGTTCACGAAGCATGTGGAAGGTATGGGACAAACATATTATTTGTTCCCTTTCAATGCTATCTGTTCTTTTACTTTGGCACCTCCACCCTGAGCTGTTCATGATCCATAATGAACCCTCTCTTACTGTGTGGGCCTCCGCGGTTTATTTGATTTGGAGCAGTCTAGGCTGAATGCTGGCAAGAAATTAAAAAAAATGAATGTAGGTAAAATAACACCGCATTTTTGTCTGTTGTTAGAGAATCTCTCAAGTCACTAAAAATATTCTGAACATCCACTCCAGGATTTAATTTTTGCTTGAGATTCGTTAAAATAATAATAATAAAAAAGTTTTCGTATCAACAAAAGAACATTTAAATATCGTTAAGATTTTTACAGAAATCTACAAAAGCATGGAAGTGCCCAATTAAGGCAAAAATGCACCATATGGACTTGGATGTGATAAGTAGTAAGCAAGCTGTTATGGTGACACCCTGCTGTGGTTAGGTGTGGAACACATATGTCCCTCTTAGGCTTTATCTACAGATGTTCTTACTTTGTAGCTCTGTTTGTTCTATCAGATATGAAAAGATTGAAATAGAGAGGGTGGGTGAGATTTTTTGCTTCCTCTTCCTTGGTGCCTTTTACTTTCATATTTGAATTTATAAATATTGTTGAACATACTCATATGGAGTCACATTGTCACATTGGGCCAGAAAGCTGTACTCTGCTTGCACACTTGTTCACAGAGTTCAATGAACACAATAGACAAAACTACTCTGTTGGAAGACAAGAAAATCTATAGGAAAAGTGGTAGTTGCTCCATTTCTTCAACCTCATCCTCAAATTCAATCTGGAATATAAAATCAGTTAAGCATAAATTATCGGGCTTCTTGCCAAGATAATCCATTGAAATTCTGTGGCTTGGGGAAAACACAGTAAAAAAACCGCTTTGCTCTCTTCTGGCTATCAGTTCCATCACTGGAGTTCCAACAAGGATTTGTGAAAGCATAGCTCATTTGTTAGCAGCCTGCTCTAGGAACAGCCTCAAGAATATAAAAATTTTACTTCTGGCTGTATGTCAGTATACTTATCAACTGAAACTTTATAAATATAGATCGATGAATATATTCTAAATGTACCTTTCCATGTGGGAAGAAAATAACTCTTGTTTACACATAAATTCATGGGTATTGTACTAGCATTTATGCCAACTGTTTCTGCCTTTAAATGAATCTTATTGTTTAGTATCTCCAAGGTTTCTCTTCATGCACCCTCTCCCCCTCCCCCTTTTTATTTTTTTCAATAGTTAGCAAGTACTCAAATACTGGGAGCAGAATGTAACAAAACACCCTCTTACTGAATGTGCTGAATGTGCCTAAAATTTCCTTCCTTCCTTCCTTCCTTCCTTCCTTCCTTCCTTCTTTCCTTCCTTCTCTCTTTCTCCCTTTCTCTCTCTCTCTTTCTCTCTCTCTTTCTCTTTCACTCTTTCTCTCTTTGTCTCTCTGTCTCTCTCTCTCTCTCTTCATATCTGGAGTTAGCTATAGACTATTCAGTCAACTTCTCACTTCATCCTGAGACTTACTTTGTGTGACTCTAGAAATGCCAAGAATAAATTTAGGGTTCTCCTAGATCGTGAATTACTTTTTAATATCCAGTGTTGTTTTGTTTCCTGGTTCTCTGCACTTCATACTGTATTTCTAAGTTCCAAAGACACATGATTGTCTTTACCAAACTTTTGCACACTTTTTACAATGTCTATTTAAGAATTAAACCCTACCAACATGATTCAAGTATCAGTCAGCAACACTTAGTGAAATATATTAAGTGTGTCTGGCAAATAAATAAGTAAATAAATAAATCCTGGCATCACAGGAGAAAATGAAACACTGAATTGCCTAAACTTATTACTTATGTCTCTCCTTGTTCAGCTCTATGTTTTGGATCTCTGCCCCTAGAAGCAAACTCCATGTGACAGTAATAAGTTGATTAACTTCCAGGTTTGATGATCATTTTTCTCACCTCCCAGACTAAAAAAGCAGAAGACTATAAGAAGGACCTAGTGAAAATGTAATAAATGATATTTAAAGAGTGCTTTCCTCTCACAAAATTTAATGTGAAGGAAGTAGGAAATATAGAAATAAGATCTATCAAAGCTTTGAAAGCCAGATGTATGCACAGCTTTAGTTATTTGCCAGTTTTGGAATTCCTACGCAAAAAGTAGAACACTAAGCTTATTAAAGGGTAAAGAGCACTGTTGTGCATGCAACTACCAGTACAAGTTTGAAGAAGGAACAGCAAACACACTTCTAAAGGATAAAGGATGATATTAAAAAATATATAAATGTATTAAGAATAAAAACGTGCAAGCTTTGCCTGATTCTTTGGGAATGGCATTCTACCGTCACAGCTGATGTCTTAGTTTCAAACAGTTAAGGAAATAAAGAACTCTACGAGGATGCATTAACCAAGATACTGCCAAAGGACCACCATATGCCCCTGCATAACACGAGAAGAAAGCAAGAGCGGGTTGCTAAGTACTTCCTCTGAACATATTTGTGTCTCTCACTACTGTCTTTTCTCCCTTTTTGTGAGTGAGGCAACAAGTATATGACAAACCTAAGAAACAATGAAATAACTGGTTTGCATTTACCCTTTATATTATGCAGCTTATCATACAGTGAAGGAAAAACATAGGCACGACATAGCAAGCACTTTTAGAATTGTATTCCTAGAACTACCTGTGATGAATAGACCTTTCTAATTTCTAACAAACTTTAAAATAGAAGGTAATCAGACAGAGTGATAATGGGTGCTCTATGAGTAGCTGGATGTGTAAGCACAGATAAGTCAGTATGTCAACATAAATTATGATTAATATATGAAAGAAACAATTTTAAGGTTCTTATGAAGCTACCTGTTATTGTGCTTAGAGAGGTAACTGAATAAAATGTTTTGTGGTTAAATCATGGAAAGAACATATGAATGTAAAATTTTGGCTCTTGTGAAGGAAACAGCAAGTCTTCCAGTAATTTCAGTACTGTTAGGATTTCACCCCCGCTTCGTATTCCTGTGCTGCTAATACCTGGATATGTAAACTGGGCTATTCCTAACTGCCTATGGGTTTGTTCTGTAATTATTAAAATGGGAAGCTGCAGTGCTCTTTTTCTACTTGTACAAAGAAAATGGAGGTCCTTGCACAAGACGTGTTATCTATGTCCGAGTGAAAATTTCTATGATGTTTCTATGGCTAGCTAGTGCAAAATGTCTCTTTTTCCATTTGACTATGTAATTTTGATGTCTTCATGATATAAACACACACAGACAAAATGGCAATTGTTCACTTCCTTATTATGAATAAACACCTTTCCTCAGCAGAAAAAAGGCTCTCAGTGAGATATCTCACTCTGTTTAAGCTGACTTTGTAAATCAGGCTTTGGGCAAGGTGTAGGGATGAGAAGAGATGTGTGTAGGATGAGTCCTCTCTGGGATTTTAGAACACTTTCCCCTGAGAAATCCAATAGAAGCAGCAGATTACCTCTTTCAGAAGGGGTAGATATCCTCATTCAGACTCCAGTTTTGCTCAACACCGAAGAACTGGCCTTTGGCAACCATAGCATTTCAGCTCCATTTTCAAGTGGTCTTCCAGATCGGTGGTATGGGTTGTGTGTTGGCATTCATTGACTCATCGGACCCTTCTTGAGGCATACATAGAAGGATTTCCAGCTTTGCTTTGATCACCTAGATACTGTTCTGCTATTCTGTTTCCTGAGTTATTGGTTGCTTTCTAGGCCTCTTCCTCATGTGAGGTCCTAGTTCTTTCCAATACTTAAAGTCTTCCCTCCCCCCATCCAGGATCAAATAGGCTGGCAACTTCCACAAGCACTAAATTCATCTAAAACATATTTATTAAAAAAACCCTTCAAATTAGAACCAGAAATTATTGTGGGGAGATGGGAAAGAAGGGAGAAACCCTTGGTGGTTTAAAACTAATTTCATGAACACTAGAAATATAAAGGAAAGGCTTAAGCATGAGAGAATTTTCTATACGCTACATATTGCAATCACAGGAGGACAATAACTCAGGCCCTCTCAATCAATTCCAATTTTTTTATAGTCAGCCATTGTAAAGCATTTTGCGCCCTGATTACACAGCAGCTGCTGAGTCCTGAACTTCCTGAAGTTCAGAACAGCTGATCCCAATGAATAAGTAACCGGTCTGCTAAGACTCCTGGTACCTGACCTACTTTTCAGAACTTTTCCCTAAGGTGTCACATACCAGTATATAATTCCCCCAGCAATCAAACTGTACAGTGCTTTTGATACTTTTCCATACACAAAATCTGTCTTTCAGGAGCCTCCTTTTCCAAAGATCATTTGTATATTGAGCCATACATCATGTAATAATTTTTGTCCATAATTGGTCCCAGTTGTGAAACTCTCATATACATTGAAAAATCAAGGATGGGTGAAAAATAAAGATCTCCATGCAGCTTTGCTTGCTTTTAAGATCCCTTTGACTACTCTTTGAATGTGCTTAGAGAGGTACTTTTTTACCACTTCCCTTTTCCAGTATGGACTAGAATCTATAACCTACAGTGACTGAAAAAAAAAAAAAAAAAACGCCTTTAGCCTAAAGCTCTGAAATCAGTTTCTAGGGACTGATACTAAGTTTTTGGCCTTGCCACAGATTTTCTGGCTGATCCTAGGAAATTCTGTTAGGACTCAACCAAGGATATGTAGATCTTTAAGTTCAGTGCTGCAATACATAAATTTTAGGCTCCTGGCCTAAAAGTTTTAAAACATGGAAGTGGAAATCTAACTACACAGTGCATGAAGAGATGTAGGTGCATGAATAAAAATATTAAAGAATTCTTCACAGCAAAAAGGTTAACAATGAAGTTGAAGAGAACAGGAGAATATCCCTAGAGGTAGGCACTTGTTAATGCTAAAAGCATAAGATTGCATATGGAATTTCAGTCTTTTTAACTGCTTCTGACAGGCACTCTGAGAGCACAATTCTCTTATAAAGGAAGATGTCTACACTTATTTGAAACAATAGGGTCCTTTTTTTAAAACAAAAACAAAACCGAAAACAGGCAGGGATGAAATTAATGCTTGTCTTTATGTAAAAACAGTTTAGTGCATTCATCAGAGAGGAAGACCCCTTCGGTTTAGGAATATTGTAACTTTCTCCATGAAGGAACTACAGTCTACTTCTTAGGCAATTAGCCAATATTTGTGATTTGTTATACCATATTTAGTTATACCATATCGCATATTTTTATATCAGATCCCAAGACTGTTAAAAGTAAAATTCGTGGTTTTGAAAGAAGGGACTGAAAACAGACAATACCTTCTTGGTGAATCTTTGCATTGAATAATTCTCATTCTTGTAGATTTTTTTTCCCCTTTTTTTTTTTAACTTTATAAGTCTCTCATTTCTCTAAAAGAACTTAAAAATGCTGCCTGCCATTATGCATCTCCCAGTGTTGATGGACCATCTTTGCAGCTAGGCTTCTATATGTTGTTCTAATCAAATAATTAGAATATTTGTAAATGTCGTGCAACAAGTTCTGTCTGTATAATTTCCAACAAGAATAATAATTAAAAACACTGCAATTTGCATATAAAGCCCTCTGATAATTTCAAAGTCACTTTCCAGATTAAGATATTATCAGAAATTCCCAAAATCTGAGATGTAAATTTCAAATATCACAAATCCCATTAGAAAGAATTCATAGAACCAATATATTGTTCACTTCAGTTAGGGCTCAAATTCAATTTTCTTTGTAATCCACTTTGCCAACTTCTTACAAAAACTCTCATTTGTTTTAAAATTGTCAGAAATTTCTACATTTGATTTAATACCAATATAATGGTCTATTCTCTTCTTTAGATTGATAAATATTTAGATAATTTGAAACTATCTAATTTCTTCAACTTCAAGATTAATCTTACTGAAATATTTAATGTTATGAAACTCCTTCTGTCTTGTGAAATGTCATTTGTTTGATGGACATCTAGTGAATGTAAAATTATGGAAAAACTTGAAGTCTTTGACTTACATCAATATACATGGTTGAAGGGATAACACGGTCTGACAAAAATATTTCATAGAATCATAGAATATCCTGAGTTGGAAGGGACCCTTAAGGATCATCAAGTCCAACTCTTGACACCGCACAGGTCTACCCAAAATTTGTGTGTGTGCTTCAGTTTAACTTAATCCTAAGGGGATTTAAACACTTTAAATTGGTTGGGTAGATGATCACACATTTTGAGAAATCAAAAACAGAGGTCCATTGACTGCTTGGGATACCAACAGAACAAAAAATTTGAAATGAAAAGTTGTTGGACTTTGGCAGAACACACACAAATGGAAAGGAGGTTCTAGAACAAACAAACAAACAAAATTAAAAGAAATTAAAAAAAATAATATTATAATAATTTCACCCAAGGTCTGTGAATATTTAAAGTATGAAATTGCTTTTCTTTCAAATACTGTCTTAATGAGGGAATTTTGAAATATTGCCTTTTGGCATAATCTCTGTTTACTTTTCACTTTCATGAGCAAATCTGTGAACAATAATGCAAAGCTTTAAAGTTAAGATAAAACAAAAGAAAAGGAAGGGGAGGTAAATGGAACTGAAAACTTAATTCAGCTTTCATCATTTTGCAGGAAAAAATTAATAATTAAGATAATGGATATTATCAAGAAAGGCAAGGAAGGATTTAGTGTCCCAGAATTTTCCAACATCTGCATTAAGCTAGAAGCATGTGTGCCCTGCAGCTGTATAAGGACTTCCCAGAACAGAAGAAAGGAGGGAATTCTAATTTATACTTTGGTGAAAATGGTGAGAGATCATTTTTACAAGGAAGTGAGTAAAGTAATGGGTTGGGACTTTAGGTCCCTGCATTTAATTTCCTGTTCTTCACACAGATTTACTGGGTGCCTTGGAACAAGTCATTTAACCCCCTATGCCTCAGTTCACCTCTAGAAATAGGGCTAATAGACCTCCCTTACTTTGGGGGAACTCCTGTGAGAGCAAATATTGTCAGAGACTTAGAAGTCTGCTAAAGATTCCTTTAGGTAGGGATAGACAGATTGTTGTCCCCAGCTGTGTATTTGCTTCTGATGTCCATATCAGGATGGTCAGAACCTGAAAAGTTTCATTTTTGGTACAGGTGTTGCGTCAGTGTTCTGATTAAATTCAGAATTGACTGGACAGTCTATGATTTGACTGGATAGGGTCTTCTTTTCCCAATCTATGATGCTCAAGCATGACCCATGAAAGACTATGTTGTAACAATCTGCATATCTCACCGACAGCACAGAAGTCTGGACAACGGAAACTTTTATCTTAAAAACCAATCCAAACACTTTTAAGTTTAAAATGAGCTGGGTCATCCGGGGTTGTGAGCTCAGCCAAAAAAAATTAAGAGCACCACAAGGCAGATCAGGTGTTAGTGAGGTACATATGTTGGGACCGTATCTTAAATACCAATCTACAACAAACTACAAAGCAGAGCAACATAATCATCACTCACAACCTGGGCAGGTCCCTTGATCCCTTTTTCATACTCTCAGGAAATTATTCCCTTAGCAACTGTCAGATTGTGGGAGTATGGAGGCCACAAACAGTCTTGGGTTTGTATATGTGCACATTTCATGTTGGAAATACATGTCTGTAAGTTTGCTTTGGAATGGGTTCTTATGTTTTAATTTGTGTTTTTGGCAGTCAAGGACCAACATGCTGGACTCAGCTGTGTAACTGTTCTTAGTCATTCCTAAGGAAACTAAATGAACTGCTAAAGTCGCACAATGATATGGTGTTTTAGACTGCTCTATTCTTTTGCTTTCAAGGTTTTGTTCTTCTCAAATATGGCTGGAAACAAGAGAATAGTTCCCAGATTCATCAGAAGAAATTTTGAAGTGTATGTCCATAACCTTTCTTCCAGATTTTTGAACTATGCCTGGAAATGTTTTCCAGGCACACGAAAGACAAGAATGTGATTGGGAGTAGTCAGCATGGGGAAGTCAAAGGGCAAGTCATGCTCAACCAAACCGATAGCCTATAACGAAATGTAGGGCTTGGTCAATGAAGATGAGGCTTTCTTCAGACAACTGGAAGAAACCTCGCATTCACAGGCTCTGGTCCTCGTAGGGGATCTCAAACCAAACTGAGATCTGCTGGAGCAGTAATACGTTGGGGCACAAGCAACCCAGGAGGTTTCTGGAGGGAATTGGTGACTACTTACTAACACAGGTTCTTGAGGATCCAGTCCTCAAGAAAACACTCTCCTGGACCTAACACTTACCAACGAGGAAGAAATTAGGGGTTGAAGGTCAGTGGCAGACTTGGCCACAGTGACCATGAGATGGTGGATTTAAGGACAAGGACGGGAGACAATGAGTACTAAATGAAATGCAGGGAATTCCACTTAAACATAAGAAAAACATTAAACAGTGATCAAACAATAGAATAGATTGCCCAGAGAGGCTTTGGAGTCTCCTTTCCTGGACATACTTGAAACCTGACTAGATATGGCCCTAAGCAACCTGCTCTAGGTGACCTTACTTTAAACAAGTGTGGTTAGACTAGACAGTCTCCAGATCTGCCTTCCCACCTCATCTGTTCTGTGATTCTGTGATACAACTTTCCCAATATGCATCACAAACCATCTATTTCTGAATTTTCTCAGCTCAAGACTGAACTTGTGATACATTTATGGGATACAGGAATAAATATGAGAGAACCACCAGTACCTAGTGCTGCACAGGGGGATAAACTTGTCTGTGTGGCTCTCATGTCCAGCTCTATGTGCCACAAGATGGCACTCTAAAGTAGTTTTGATTTGGTCAGGTCTCCTGGTTTTGCCTGAGATGGAGATAATTTTCTTCCTAGTAGCTGCTATGGTGCTGTCTTTTGGATTTAGGATGAAAATAATGCTGATAACACACTGATGTTTTAGTTGTTGCAGAGCAGTGCTTACACCAAATCAAGGATTTTTCATCTGTTCACACCATCCTACTGGCAAGGAAGCTGGGGGTGCATGAGGAGCTGTGAGGGAACAGAACCAGAACAGACGACCCAAACTGGCCAAAGGGATATCCCATACCATATGATGCCATGCACAACAATAAAACTGGGGGAGTTGGCCAGGTGCTCGAGGACTAGCTAGGCATGACTAATTGGTGTTATTGCAATGTCCTGCAATAATACAGGTCTCTATGCTTATGTTAAAATGGTGTGACAGCTTTCAGTATGAGACATTAAACTGCTGAAATATGTTTTTCAGTTTAAACCTCCTCCAATCAGAAGATAACAGAGTACCATTTCTAAGCATGCTGAGGTTGAAAAAAAAACACAGTGTAAATGCAAAAATAAAATAATAATAAAAAAATAGCTAAGGCCTTCCCACCTAGAGTTTATGGAAAATGTATAGACTTTGGCATACATTTTAGGTGGAGCTGTTTATACTAGAGTGAGTTTCTTAGAGTGTGGAAATTTGTGATTTATGACAATGGGAAACCTACACAGAATATTCAGGCCTATTTTGGGGTGAAAATTCAGTGTACATTTATAATATGTTATAGGAATGAATGAAACAACCCTGTAAATAATATTAATCATTCCAGTGCTGTAGATTAACAAGAAGAATGGATAAGAAAAAGAGTTACAATCTTGTAAAAGATGTTGAAATATCTATTTTGCTGATCAAAAACATGATCAAAGTATATTCAAGCTTATTATGACATGTTTGGAAAAATAGTTTGGAGCTGAAAGCCATATCTAGGATATAGTTATATTGATGTTCAACTTTTTATTGGTAATCAATCTTGTTTACCAGTTCCTATCTGTGATATAGGAATAATAGTACTTTCCTTCCCTGTAAGTGTTTCAGATGGTAAATCTGTTAAAATCTAGTATGACAATGGTAATAACTAAGTACTTAAAACAGAAAACAATGAGATTGCAAAGATCCCTCTCTGGCAGACTTTGCCACCAGCAGTCTAATCTGGCTGTAAGGAACAGTTGTTGTCACTCTTGACCTCACCAAGTTCTTAAACCATTGTTAGGATTTTCTTGTGGACCTTGAATAGCAAAAAGGGAAAGTGAAACAGCTCCAAGTTTAGTACATGAGAAAACTTGCAACAATTCAGGTTGAAGGGATTTCTTGAATAAAACCATATTACTTTTTTCAGGCAAAATCTGGTCCTCACTGAAATGAAGGGAAAAAATTGAACTTAAAAAGAATGAACAACAAAAAAGTCAAACAAATCACGTAAAATCTCACCCCTTTCATCAAAATGAATGGAGTGCAAAATAAGGTAGTGAAATACCCAGGAAACTCTCATTATTAGGAACTGCACTAAATGATGAGTATGTGCTTTTAGGAACTACTCTGAAAAACCTTAGAAATAGAAGCTTGCAAAGATTTAAGTCTCCACCGTCTTTAAGAATAACCTGCGGACTTCTTCCAGCAAAATTCTTGAAATGAATAAAACCCTCTACTTTTATATAAAATATATAAAGTATATACTGCAGGAAGTCTATGTTGCCACAGGCAGTTTCATTGTACTCTTTCCTTCTGCCAACATCTTCTCTACTTCCACTTCCACTAATTGCATTGGTACTGTGAATAATTTTAAATAGGATATCAACAGACTGTTTTTATTATCAACAGACAGCATATATTACAGTAGCACTTGGAGGTTTCATCTAAAATCACTGTCCAATTGTGTTTCATTGTTTCAGGGATGGAACAGGATTTAAAGCCTGCTAATAAAAAAAAGGGGAAAGCTAAAGGTAGGAGTGGTCATAGACAATTGGCAGAGGTCAGTGTGAGGGACTTGGCTCGGAGTTGTATGAAGATAAATATTGAGAAATCTATACATTTGCATGTATTAACTTTATTTTATTTTATTTTATTTATTTTATTTATTTATTTTATTTTATTATTTTATTTTATTTTTGGTTTCTGTGCTGTCACAGAACAGCATAAACACTAGAAATGTCTTACCATAAAATATGGATTTATGGCTCTTTTTTTTTTGGTGTTTGTGATACTCCAAATAAATAAATAAATAAATAAAAATCCCAAGCTGAATATCTTTGGAGAATTATCTTTGGAGACGCATTATGTGCTTGTTTTAGGACTTTAATTCCATGACGTGTTTTAAGTCTTTTTATGAGTATCTAGAAGGTCCTGTGGTGAGGCAAATCCCTGTTCTTGTCAGTACTATATAGATATAAAACAGAAAGTCTCTTCTTACCAGAGAGAACAGGAAGGAAATATATCAAAAGCAAATTACAGTGGTTGTGGTAATGTTTAAGACCTTCTGAAGTTCTCTGAATAATTTAAAGCAATATAAGCTTTTTGCTTTATGAATTATACTTTCAGAATTAAGACATTTAGTCTATGTTAGATGAAGAGATATTAGGGGAAGAAGAATCAAAGGAAGTGATAAAAAGTTTTTGAGCGAATGAACTTTCCATCTTATGAACTTAGAATCAGTTTAACTACCATGTATAAGATGAGGTGGTCCACCTAACAGTGGGGGAAGAAAATTAGATGCAAATTGGATCAAATCAGCCCAGGAACTGCAATAAATTAAGAACATCCATCTGTTATACTTCTGTGAATGCAAGTTCACATTAGAGACTGAATGATTAAAGAACAAAAAGAGGCTCTTTTATCAGTGTTTGTTGGACATTTTTTGTTTATGATTTGATTTCTAGCTGCAAACACAAAAAGTGTCATGCTGCTTCACAGCTTCACATCTGACGTTTGAATAAGGCTTATCCCTAGCTGTTTGGCCACTAGTTAGCTTTCTTAATGTCTCAGGATTTATAAATTTCAGCAAATAGTAATCCCTCCTTACATTTATAAGGATTTCACATATGTATAGATGTCATTTGTGAAGTGTCGCTTCATAAAGCATTTTCTGTATTCTATGGTTAATATTTTCAAGAAAATTATTCTGGACTCAATTTTTTCTTGCTTTTTTCATGGGTCAATACATGGGATTTGTGATGGTTTCACAGTTCACTTATCCCTCTGTGGTGGTTTTTCCCAGCTGGGCAGCTGAACTTCACCACAACCACACCCTCTCACTCCCCCTCTGCAGAAGAAGAGGGGGAGAAGGAAGTATGCTAGAAAGAAAAAAAAAAAGGCTCATCGGTTGAGATAAGGATAATTTACTTAAAGGGAAAAGAAAGAGGGGAAAAAAAACCAACAACAACAACAAAAAAAAACCAAAACCAAAACCAAAACCAAAAACAAGCAAAGGCTGTGTGGAAGCACAGAGAGGGAAAAAAATATGTAATTCTCTATTTCCCATCAGTGAGTGATGTTCAGCCATGTCCTGGGAAGCAGGGCCTCAATATGTGTAGTGGTTGTTTGGGAGGACAGATGTCTTCTTAACCAGAGCCTCCTCCCTCCTTCTCCTTTCCCACCTTTTATTGCTGAGTGTGACACCACATGGTATGAAATATCCCTTTGGTTGGTTTAGGTCAGCGGACCTGCTGATGTCCCCTCCCCGTCTCTTGCCCACCCTCAGCCTGCTGGCTCAGGGTGGGGGCTGGGGGGCTGGGTTTGGAGGGAGTTTTGATACTGGGCCAGCACTGCTCAGCAATGGACAAAACACTGGTGTCATACCAATGCTGTTCTAGCTACAAGTGCAGAACACAACACTATCTGGACCACTGAAGGGAAAGTTAACTCCATCCCAGCCAGAACCAGTACACCAGTACACTTTTGAAGTCAACAGAAGACTTAGGTAAACCTCTTTCTTTCTTTTTCTTTTTTTTTTTTTTCCTTTTGTTTTGCTTGGAAAATACCTTAAATACTGATTGCAGTTAGTAGAATGGATAAGAAGTTGCTGAGACACGTGAAACTGATGGATTGCTTTCCTGACCTTGTTCAAAGATCTTCTAAATTAAATGTCAGATTTATCAAATTATTAGAGATATAATCCTCTATTTATTCCCAAGTGTCTTGACATAGGTGGACAATTACATACTTTGAGCTGTTTGTCCAGCTTATTTTGGGCATTTCATGGTTCAGAATGGTAAACATCAGAATTCCCAAACTGTTTATTTGTAAAGTCTCCAGAAACAAAATATGAAAGAATAATTTGTTTGCAAAGTAAAATAGATATTTATAAGTTGTATCCAGAGTGGTTACAGTGTTCATTCTGAGAGGAGGATTCTGGTCTGTATTGGTCTCAACTCTAGACATTATATTCTTCATATATAATAATATACACTTCATATTATTTAATATCTGTTTAATGTAAGACATAGAAACCCTTTTGGGATCCAAACCGTTTTCTGAGCAGTCTGAAGAATTATGTTACATATCTGGGCTTCCCTGCATGCTCTTTCTCTGACCCAGTATATTCTTTTCTTCACAGTGGAAGAAAACAACTTCAGGAGGAGAGAGGGAATGTGCTCTTCACCCTGTCATCCAAAATGGATGATGATCATATGTTTGGGGTACTTTCGCAGCAGATGTCAGTCTGTGGATTTAAACCTCATCAGTCAGAGGAGGGCTTAAAATCTAATTCTTAAGCTTCATGAGTAAGTATTCTAACCACTAAAACATTATACACAAAGGGTTTTTTTCTCCAGATATATTTTTTTAAAAAAGAAAAGCAAGTAAAAAAAAATCTCAATTTATCAATGAGAGAAAAGTTGTAGATATCTATTCTCCAAAGATCTAGAGATCTACATCCTAAAGTAATTAAAGAGACCTCCCTGTATTTTGAGCTACATTGCTTGAATAGAAAGAAAATTCTGTGTTGTACTCCATATATTCTTCATTTGAACATCTAGGAAAAGACAGTTCCCTTCTTGTGTGAGTACCTTACTCACACAGTCACATACAACAGACTATACCCTACAAAAAGATTGTGAAAAGTATTCAGAAAATAAGGTTTTCGTGTTTTACAACAATAATATAAAATCAGGGAAATAGAAAATCAATAAGTAACTACAGATATGCACACTGAATATAAAAACACGGGTTTCAGTAATTGTTTAAAATGGTGACACTGTGTGGTTGGTTAATTTGGATAGCTGGAAACTTCTTTTAAAATAGGAATTAAGGAATCTTAGACTTAAACAAAGACTTCTGAAAAAAATTTAAACTGCACTGAAATTCTTTAAAAATAAAAACAAAATAGATTTTATAAATCATTTTCCAGTAGAAAAACATTTGATTGACTTAGTCATAACTGAAATGGAGAGAAATTCACATCCACTCTTCTTTATTTGTTAGTACCTATTGTTGCTGCTGCACTGCTAATAGCAGTACCCCACTCTGAATCCAAGTAGTTGTTCTTCCTCATGGGACTTTACCTTTAGTAAATGAATTCTGTGCATCATCTTCCAAAAGAACCCAACAAGTCCAAAACTGACTTACTTGGAAAATGTTGAAATACTATCTCTGTTTTTCCTTACATTTGTTTTTACTTGTGAGGTTTGTTGCTAGCCTCTTAGGTCCATGAGCTTGGTGGAAAATGAAGATATAATATTCACATTCTAGAACAAGGATTATCCTGGAATCACAGATTGGACAACCTAACCTCAGTCCTTGGGAAGATTGTGGAACAAATCTTCCTGGAAGGTAATTCCAAGCACATGGAGGCAAGGAGGGACAGACAGCATGAATTTACAAATCATGTCTGACCAACCTGATAACTTCCTAAGATGACATATCTGGCTTTATGAAGGAGGAGAGCAACAGTGGATGTTGTATACCTTTATACCATGAACTTTAACAAAGCCTTCAACATGGTCTGGCATAGTTTTCTTTCAGCCAAATGGCTGAAATACAGAGTTGATAAATGAGCAATTAGATAGGGGTGAAACTTTTCTGGACCACAAGCTCATCAGAAGTGTGAAGTCTGGCTGGCAGCTGGTCATCAACAGTGTTCTAAGGGGTAAATACTAAGGCCAACGCTGTTTAATACTTCTAGTAACAACATGAATGATAGGACAGTGCTTCTTCAATACGTTCACAGGTGATACCAAACTCAGGGAGCAGTCCACACATCAGACGGTGGGCCTGTTGTTCGAAGAAACCTCATCAAACTTGAAAAGTAACCTAATGTCAAAACTGACATTAAAAAAGACCAAATGCAAAGTCCTGCAGCTGGCACAGAATAAGCCCACCCACCAGAACAGGTTGGGGCTGGATGACTAGGGAGCAGCTTGGCAGAAAAGGACACAGGAGTTTTGGGGGACAAACAGCTACATGTGGGTCATTGGTGTGTCCTTGCAGCAGAGAACACCAGTGGCATCCTGGGTTTTATAAACAAGAATGTAGCACAAGGGAATATCCTCTCTGGCACTTCTAAGATCACATCTGGTGGCCAGTTTTGGGCTACAAAAAAAAAAAAAAAAAAGTCCTCAAAAACTGATGGAGTGAGTCAGCTGGAGAGAAATCAAAGTGGTCAGGGAGCAGGAGCACATGGCATACAAGGAGTGGCTAAGGGAATGGGGTTTGCTCAGGCTAGAGAAGAGAGAGCTGAGGGGGATTTTACTGCTGTCTACATTTACCTAGTGGAAAGGCGTAAGGAAGACAGATCCAGACTTTGCTTAGAGGTGGGCAGGGACAGAATGAAGGTTAGCAAACATTTTACAATGAGGGACATTTGAATTAGGTATTAGAAAAAAAAAAATCACCACTGTGGTCAGAAACTGGAAGAGGGGCCAAGAGGTGTGGAGACTGGTCTGATCAAGACCCTGAACAATTTAGTCTAAGTTGGCCCTGCAGGTGGGGGTATGGAAGAGATGACTGCCAGAGGCTCCTTTCAGTCTAAATTACACTATGACTCTATGACTCAGTTAGATTTCCAAGCTGATAGAAACACATTCATCAGAAAAATGTGTGTGACACTATGAGGATCACACAGCTTGCTTCTCTCTCCATTTAGTGTGATATTCTGACTACACACAATTTTCTTCCTTCTTGTGTTGCACCTTGTAGTTCAGCTACTTTCAGCATTTTCATCTTGTGAAAAGACTTGCTGATAAATCACTTCAGGCACCTTTGTGCTAGGTTGTATATGTAGTTGTCTTTCAAGATCCTCTAGTTTACTAAAGGCACACTGAACGCATATAATCTGCTAACATTTTTCTCCCTGAATAAAAAGCACAACAGCTAAGCATGCTGTAAGCAAGATTTTAGTTATGAACAAAAACATTAGAAATACCACGTAAAAACTGAAACTCAGAGAGGCTTGACTTTATTACACCCTTAGTGATTCACATTCATCAAAGCACTAGAGTTAAAACTTTAGTTTACAAGTTTACACCGGGAATGAATTGTCTTGATCAGAGCTGATAAAGAATGATTTATGTTAAGTAACATGACTTGTATAGCATTCATATAAAGTTTCATTTCAAAGTTTTCTGTATAAAAGTATTATTTGAGAACTTTCTCATTTGACAAATCTATTCCCATAGAAGTGAGAGTTGCACAATAGGAGTGGGCTGCTTATGACAGTTTGAACAGGAGAGTGTCATTGGCATTTTGGTTATTATTTTCACCTTTAAAAGGAAAAGAGTTTTTCATGGTAATACTGCAGGACTGCAAAGAATATTCAGGAAAAATCATTTAAACAATAATTTAAAATAGAGAAGATCATGAAATAATGACTTTAATTCTACTTGTGATTCATTTGTGGGCAGGAAATAAGAAAATTTCCTTTCCTAAACATTTATTCCTTAGTTTAAATGTGCACAAGCATACTATCCAGGGAATTTATTAATCCCCTAGACACATTTTTTTTTTCTCTGTGTTTCAAAATATTATTTGATAAATGCATTGCAACAAACTTTTGTATGTCAGTAAGGACTTTGAGGAATGTGATTTTTTTTCTGCCTCTCCAGTAGGAACTGAACAGACAAATCAAAGATAAAAGATTTTGTTACTTTCTGCTATTTGACACGCAGCTAGGAATGAAGAAAATTGCAGGAGGAGGAAGAATTCATTAATTACATTACAACCTTGGTTTGCCTCTGTGTCTTTTCTGATCTCTGATCTATATATAATGGTTTTGGTTAAAACTCCCATTTTTTTTTTTTGCTGTCAGCATATTTGTCAAACATAAATACTAAAATTGCCAATCAAAATATTGTAAAGAACGCCAGTTACACAATTTTAATTTGTCCTTATGAAAACAGGTGCAGCTACAAAATAATAATAAAAAGATATAAAAATATGCACATTGAAAGGAAATGTTCCATTTATCATAAATATTACAGAAATTGAATATTAAAGAAAACAAAAATGATGTAATAAAATAGAAAGCTAAAAAAAAAGAATAACATGAATAAGTTAATACTACAAAGACATACAATTTTATTTCTTCTGTGCATTTAATGAATGGAACTAATTTCTAATACATTCAGTTTGGATATTATGTTTAATAATACTGGATTCCTCTATAGACAGGTTTCATCATTTATTAGTAGAGATAGGTCTTCATGGTTGGTCTTCAATCATGAGATTGGTCTTTTGTCTCTATCAAAAGTATCAGACAGAACCAAGATTTTTTTTTTTTTTTTTTTTTTTTTTTCCCCCCCTGGTATATATGATTTTATGTTTGGTGAAGTTTCATTCTTGCATTTTTATTTATTTATTTGCAAACCTGAAATGAAAATGAATAACCAGTACAGCTAGTGAGACAATCAGTTTAACTGCTACTAACAGACCTTTCTGAAATTGGTGGTGATCACTGCTGGATGAAGGCACAGAGTGCAGCCTCAGCGAGTTTGCTAACACAAAACTGGGTGGAGTGACAGATACCCCAGAGGGCTGTGCTGCCATTCAGACAGACACAGACAGGCTGGAGAGTTGGGTGGAGAAGAAACTCATGAAGTTCAACAAAGACAAGTGCAGGGTCCTGCACCTAGGGAGAAATAACCCCAAACACCAGTACAGGCTGGGGGCTGACTTGCTGGAAATCAGCTCTGCTGGGAAGGATCTGGCAGTCCTGGTGGACGACAAGTTAACCATGAGCCAGCAATGTGACCTTGTGGTCAAAAGCTTCGTGGTCAACTTTGCAGGAAAAAAAAAAGAGCACCTAAAATAACTTGTAGACTCAGTGGTTGGCTCACACTGAACAAATTCCAGTGTTGTAATAACATAGTTACTTAAACACCATCCTCAGACAGAAAAACACTATAATCTTCTGTTTCATTGACAACAACATGGTGGACAGAGCAATGATTCCCAAGCTGCTCCAGAAAGAGTTAAATACAAATAAGTTGATGGGAAATAGTGAAAGAAAGATTGTCCTTGAGAGATGATGAATGCATATATTAAAAAAAAAAGAAAGATAAAAAAAAGAAAGAAATTAGACAAATATTAGTTGTATGGTGTGATACAAAAACAGACCTAATTTGAATAAACTACCTAGGCTACTACATCTTTATCAATATTTCTTCCAATATTGAACTTCTTTTGAAGTTTACCCTTCTTTCGAATGACCTTTTCAGGAACAGAAAAATGGATATGTCAATGAATTAACATTAACAGACACTGATATAATCTTGTCATTGATGTGTGTTCTCTCATTGTGTACAAAAACAACAGCAAAAAAAAAAAAAAGAATAATTACTTTTCAACGGATATTACTTTGTACTGAGGCAGAAAAATGGTTTCCTGTATTTCGGGTGTGTCCATTGCCTCTTGTGCTGTCACTGTGCACCACTAAGAGTCTAACTCTTCATTTTTTTAACCCATCTTGCTGTCTACTTATCTAGCCCATACTTCATCAGATTTACTAGGAGAATGCTATGGGAGGATTATTGACAGTGGCCTCAGCATGACATTGGTCAGCTCCCTCAGCACTTGTGGGTGCACCCAATCAGGTCTCATGAATTAATTTATGTCCAGTCCATTCAAATGTTTCTTAACCTGATTGTCCTCCATTAAGGAGGATTCTTCCTGCCTCCGGGCTTGTGTGCTGACTCGGACTTCGGATTCCAGAAGGGTAGTCTTACCAACAAAGGCTAAGGTGTCACTGAGTAATTTGGCCTTTTCTGTATCCTATGTCCTTTTCAGCAGTAGGTTCACTTTCCCTAGGCTACCTTTTGTTGGTGATGTTGTTAGTGATATGTCAAAGTCCTTCTGGTCTCTCACCAAACACAATTCTAGGTGGGTTTTGACTTTCCTAACCCTTTCCCTACATGCTTAGACAGTATCCCAATATTCATTTTGAGTCACCTAATCCTGCTTCCACCTCTTATGTGTTTCTTTCTATGTGTAAATTTTGGCATGCTCCTTGCTTATGTCTGTCTTCTGCCATACTTGCTTTTCTGCACACAGGGACTGACAGTTCTTGAAACCAGAGAAGGCGATGCATGAAAAATAAATAAATAAATAAATAAATAAAAAATCAGTCAGCTCTCACGGACTCTCCTTCTCTCCAGGACCGTATTCTTTGGAGTTCTTCTAAACAGATGCCTGAAAGGTCAGTCTTCTCTCTTCAAGTCCAGGGCTGCAATCCTGCTGTTTACCTTGCTCCTTCCTTTTGGGATCCACCTTATGGTAACAGCTGACAAGCTTGCCCCCCACCTTCAGTCCCTGGGTAGTTCTTGCTTGTTTGTATGTCTCAGTTCCAGAAGAGATTTTTCTCTCATCAGTTCTTCAGTGACCTGTGTTAGGAAGTTGTCATCAGTGTCCTCTATAAACCACCCAGCTTGCTTGTGCCCTGCTGAGTTATTGCTCCAGCAATGTTGTTCATGAGGTCTCTCCCCTCTAAGTGACCCTGGACCCTGTGCTTGCCAGCCAGGTCTACCACTTACTCAGTTGATCGTTGGCTATCTTTTCCCTCCCTAGTATCCCAGGCTTAAAGTATTTCTCACCAGACTGGTCAGCCTGTTGGCAAAGGTGTTCCCGTCCTACTTTGA
This sequence comes from Anser cygnoides, assembly GCF_040182565.1. NCBI lineage: Eukaryota > Metazoa > Chordata > Aves > Anseriformes > Anatidae > Anser > Anser cygnoides. Next base: position 147,961,908 of record NC_089874.1, on the reverse strand, counting down.
TGGATCCTGTATTCTTACCATACCTTGACCCTCCAAAATGGTTCCATAGTTGTAAAAAAAAAAAATCCCTGTTGTCCACATCTGGGTGTGCAATCAGGTGTTGACTCACAGGATACATTCAGTCCTCCTAAAGCCCTCTCAGGAGGATCAAGGAGAAAACTCTCTTGGTCCTTTCTTGGCCCTTGCTCCCAGAGTTATGTAGTCACACCTGATATGCTCCAGTTTCCTACTGGCAGCATGAGTGCCCCCAGGGAAGAACAGCAGGGAGTGGCAGTTGGAGTTAGCCTCAGCATCTTCTCCCTGGTGTCCTGGATCTGAGTGCTGATAAGCAACAAAGCTCCCTAGATGGCAGGTGAGTTTAGCAAAGGGAGCAATCATCACTCACAGCAAGGCATCTTCCACTATTTCCTTCTGGTGCTCAGGCTCAGTCAGCGTGGCTGATTCATTTGACAGAGCTCCCAGCTCCTCATCTTTAACAAGGACACTGATCTACTCTTTATTTGCAGATCTTCGTGGTGCCAGTTGTCATGAGCTGACGGCTTTGGTCATCATGGGAGTCTATTTCTAATCCAGGTGTGCACATAATCTGCCTTTGCCTCCTTTAGTACAATTGGGTTTCCAGGCTCCTGTTTCTGTAGGGATTCAAGAAATCTACTCAACCTCTGTCTCATCACCTTTGATGCTGTGCAATCTACTGACTTCCTCTGCAACTCTTTTCCTTGGAGACACAGATCATTCACCAATGTCTGCCTCCTGCAGGCAAGGATCCCACCTGCCCCCACAAACCCATCCTCAGCAAGAAGCCCCAGTTATTCCTGCTGTCCTAGGTCTTCAGGACTGTGCCCTCTGTTGGGAGCTTCATCTGGGTGAAAACCTTAACATTAGAACTCTAGCAGCTGCTGTGACCACACTCCATGTCATGACACCACCACCTTTTATTATGTCTATGCTATCCCAAGCCAAGTTCTTGGATCCCTTCTGCACAGCTGTGCTTTCCTAGCAGGCATCCTGATGTTTCTCACAGGATTCTCGGGAATACTCTGATGATCTCAAGACAAAGTTCCCAGGTCTAGAGGATCCCAGAGTCCAGAAATACTTCCACTGAAATGCTTCAACAGAAAGCTCAAGGAGCATTGATTTGAGTCTATTACTCCACCATACTGATTGCTTTAGAAGAAGAATCTTTTGCTGATCTAAGGAGCCAGTTAATATACGGCTCTCTGGCTCAAAACCAGTTTATACTAACTCCTCTGCTGGCTTCCAGGGTGCTAAAACTATGAGGGGGAGGCTGGAAGAAGATTGGGACAAGTAGCCAAAATGTACAATATTTGGATTATTTTGGCTGTATTTAACTATGGTAATAAATATGCCTGGAACTATTCTCTGGCATTGAACTCAGCTGGCACCAAATAGCTCATGGCCAAACTCAAACTCTTTTTACCTTCCAAATCAGGGTGGCTGCATGCAGATTAAGAATGGTCCTTGGCCTGTGCTAACTCCAACACAGTGCCTTGAAATGATTTGGGAGAACACTATTTGGCCTGGCTCAAATTGTTGAGGGGTCTGTTATAGCAGTTTAACATAGTGTATTATCAAGTTCCATTGTCTGCGAAAATTCACCAATACTGTTTCAATCATTCTCTTTTGCTATAATTACCATTAACTGTTATAAGTTTACAGCTTCTGAGGACTGTATTTTCTTGAAACTGACTCAAAATTACAGAATCACAGAATCAAAGAATCATCTGGATTGGAAGAGAACTCCAAGATCACCCAGTCCAACCTAGTCCTAGACCTAACACTAACAAGTCCTCCAGTAAACCATATCACTAAGTTCAACATCTAAACGTCTCTTAAAGACTTCCAGGGATGGTGACTCAACCACTTCCCTGGGCAGCCCATTCCAATGCCTAACAACCCTTTCAGTAAAGAAGTTCTTCCTAATATCCAACCTAAACCTCCCCTGGCACAACTTTAGCCCATTCCCCCTCGTCCTGTCACCAGGCACGTGGGAGAATAGACCAACCCCTACCTCGCTACAGCCTCCTTTAAGGTACCTGTAGAGAGCGATAAGGTCGCCCCTGAGCCTCCTCTTCTGCAGACTAAACAACCCCAGCTCCCTCAGCCACTCCTTGTAAGACTTGTTCTCCAGACCCCTCACCAGCTTCGTTGCCCTTCTCTGGACTCTCTCAAGCACCTCCATGTCCTTCTTGTTGTGAGGGGCCCAAAACTGAACACAGTACTCAAGGTGCGGCCTCACCAGAGCCGAGTACAGGGGGACAATCACTTCCCTAGACCTGCTGGCCACACTGCTTTTTGTACAAGCCAGGATGCTGTTGGCCTTCTTGGCCACCTGAGCACACTGCTGGCTCATATTCAGCTGCCTATCAACCAGTATTCCCAGGTCCTTCTCTGACAGGCAGCTTTCCAACCACTCATCTCCCAGCCTGTAGCTCTGCTTGGGGTTGTTGCGCCCCAGGTGCAGGACCAGGCACTTGGCCTTGTTGAACTTCATACAGTTGACCTCAGCCCATCGCTCCAGCCTATCCAGATTGTCCTTCGGAGCCTTCCTACCCTCAAGCAGATTGACACACGCACCTAACTTGGTGTCATCTGCAAACTTACTGAGGGTGCACTCAATTCCCTCATCCAGATCATTGATAATGATATTAAAGAGGACTGGCCCAATAGTGAGCCCTGGGGGACTCCACTGGTGACCGGCCTCCAACTGGATTTAATTCCATTCACCACAACTCTTTGGGCCTGGCTATCCAGCCAGTTTCTAACCCAGCGAAGCGTACGCCAGTCCAAGCAATGAGCAGACAGTTTCTTGAGGAGAATGTTGTGGGAAACGGTATCAAAAGCCTTACTGAAATCAAGGTAGACCACATCCACAGCCTTTCCCTCATCCACTAAGCGTGTCACTTTGTCATAGAAGGAGATCAGGTTCGTCAAGCAGGACCTGCCTTTCACAAACCCATGCTGACTGGGCCTGATCGCCTGGTTGCCCTGCTAGTGCCGCGTGATGACACTCAAGATAATCTGCTCCATGAGCTTTCCTGGCACTGAGGTCAAACTAACAGGCCTATAGTTCCCGGGTCTACTTTCCAGCCCTTCTTGTAGATGGGCGTCACGTTTGGTAGCTGCCAGTCGACTGGGAGCTCCCCTGATAGCCAGGACTGCCGATAAATGATGGAAAGTGGCTTGGCCAGTTCCTCTGCCAGTTCTCTCAGTACCCTCGGGTGGATCCCATCTGGCCCCATCGACTTGCGTATATCCAAGTGCTGTAGCAGGTTGCCAACCACTTCCTCGTGGATAGTGAGGGCCACATCCTGCTCCCCATCCCCTTCCACCAGCTCATGGTACTGGGTATCCAGAGAACAACTGGTTTTGCCGCTAAAGACTGAGGCAAAGAAGCACATCAGTCTTTTCCTCATCTTTTGTAACTAAGTTTCCCCCCGCATCCAGTAAAGGATGGAGATTCTCCTTAGTCCTCCTTTTTGTGTTGTTATATTTGTAAAAACATTTTTTGTTAGGGTGGTCTAGTTTGATTTCAGTGCCTTATGAACATCCAGTTAAGAAAATAGTTAGTGTGTCCTAATACCAATAAACTCTAACTCAGGTCTACACAACACAAGTGTGAAGAAAAGAAAAGAAGAAAAAAGAAAAGGAGTGAAATCTTAGATTACAGTATTTAGCAAATGGATACAGGAAAATATGCACTAGGAGTACATAAGCAATATACTTCAGTTAATTTCTCTCAAGCAAAGATATATTCTCAGAATCTTGCTCTCACTTGCTGTGAATTTACTCGGAGAAGTGGAAGCAGCCTTAACCCTCCTTCACCATTGGCAAATAATTCATGAGTATCTAAGAACAGAGCTACTCTCCTCCCCTGCAAGCCAGCATCCGTTCTAGCCAATTTATTCATATATTTAGTAGTAGTTTCCAATTCAAATATCATAATGTGTAGTCCTGATATAGCAGTTCCATACCATTTCATTTTTTTGCTATTTATTTATTTTTTCAATAAGAGGAAAATGAAGTTGTAACATGATGCGGGGAAAAAATCACTAGAATTTCTTATGAATTACTATGAATTTATAAATCAGATCCAGTCAGTGCCAGAGGTTTAAAGAATTAACATAGTATAACTATAGATATTATATTTTTACATGAAATATATTTAGTATAAGCACTAATAAAGTTATTTTGTCATCAAAGATTTCTTACAGAGGCATTTAAAAAATATTATTTCAAGAAAGAATATGGTTGTTTTTCTGTGAATCCAAAAAATAAAATAAATTAATAAATAAAGATGTGAAAATGGGTATCATATAACTAGATCTATCATCTGCTTGGTTGGAGATTACAATTAGTTTAGTTATAGTTTATGAGAGAAATCCTAGAACCAGTGTAGCTATTGGTAAAACTCCCACTGATGTCAATAGATCCAGAATGTCATGCTGTATAGCCAATGGAGATCAATAAAAAAGATTTTAGCCCAATAGTTAAAAAGCCACCACCATTATTAATGAAAAAAAAATAAATCTATTTGACATAAATTAAAAGATGGGGCTCACCTTCTTTTCTGCTGAAAAATACTTTCTCACCTACAAGCTAAATTAAATCTACGTTTTTACATCATGTATTAATGCATATTTTTGGAGGAAAGTATTATTTTTGACTCAAGAACAGATGGGAAATTATATCTGATCAGTTCAGTTTGACTAATGTGGAAATGATGTAAATGTAGTAATCGATGCTTTATGCAAAAGAAGACATTTTAATAGAAATGTGGATTTCCTTTAGCAACAAAAATTCTGCATGTCTTGGTCAATACACATTCTTCACACTAAAAAGTTATTTCTCTCCACTGGAGAGAGTGGAAAGAAATACATGTACAGCATAGTCCATGCTAACATGTCTATGGAGCAGTGCTTCAGATAGCACATAATCCTTTTTTTTTTTTTTAATTTATTTTTTTTGTAATACAAATATGCAATTCCCTCTAGCCATCCCAATAATTATTAGTATTGCAAAAACTATTTTACCAAAAAAAAAAAAAAAATCAAAGCTGAAATTGACTACAGAATTGATATATCAAATAAAATTGAATTCCAAAGTCAAGAGAGTTCCACTGCAAAACCAACAAATAATATCTTACATTTACCCTCAATTACGGTACCAGCCGGCATCACCAGTTCATCTCCAGCAGGTACATGAACAAACGGGAACATCACACTCTTCTTAATCAGATAATGTATCCTAACAAGATATGACAAAACCTTTATGGAAATGTCCTATGAAATTAAATAGAATGAAACCAGCAGTAGGTTGCATAGAATTTTAATAAAGTGTTAAGATTTGTTCTCTTTGGAATTAGCAGAGAAATCTGTTCTGCATCTCAGAATGTGTTTTAAAAGGCCAATTTCATAGAGAATTATAATCCATTTACAACCTTTAAAGTATCTCACAAACCTTGATAATTGGGACAGTACTGTACTAATTCATTAACTGGTTAAAATTTGTTAATTAAATTTTGGAGGATTTTTCCATAAGTCATAACATTACCAGGCTTAATTTCTTAATAGGTCAATGCTTTTACAAATGTGTTAGAGTTAAAAAAACTAAATTTGCTTAACATGGAATGTTTTATCTTCAAGATGTGTGCAGAGATAATCTTTTTTTTTTTTTTCCCATTTATTAGTTATTTTCTTTCTTCCAGGAATTAGAGATAATAATTAGAGATAGTAAACACATTTTCACTGGTGGAAAATTTGGGATTAAAAAAAAAAAAAAGAACCCTGACTGAACTGTGATTTATTTTTTATTTTTTTTTCCCATTTTCTTGTTGAAATGATGGTGAAAGAGGACATACTTTTTTGGCTTGAGAAATCTGAAAATGAATAAGCAGGTAATGAAAGTAATTCCCTATTTTTGCAAAGTTTGCTTTTATCATTATTAAAGCTTGTGATATTAAACTCAATATATTATTATCACTAAAGTTTTCTCTACTTATAAAAAATAAGACTGCTTAGTACTTGCTTTCCTGTGGATGGTTTTTGATACAGGATAATCTACAATAATATATTACAGAGGGGATTCTCATATCATTAATTTAACAAAGTGTAGAAGACACTTCCTTTTTAATGGGGGAAAAATGTCCTTGGCCATAACACAGGATCAAAGCTGTGGGCTTTTCAGCTTTTCTGGAAAGCGATGACTCATGATTCTCATTCACAGTTAAGTGATGTCAGTGATGTATGCAATGCTGACAAACTGGAACACTGATTTCACCATCTTTCTTTTTATTATTATTAATTATTATTATTATTATTATTATTATTATTATTATTTATTTATTTATTTTTTTGAGAGAGAGAGTCAAGAAGGACAAGCAGACACAGTAATACAAAACATCCATCATAGCTAAAGTATTAAGACAACAAGCTTTTGCCTCAGCATAGATAAAGTGATAGAAAAAGCAATAATTGAGGAAAATGAACCAATATTCTGTACATAACTTTAATATTTGTTTAACTTGAACCTGGGATCTGGGATTACATTCAGAAGAGAAACTTTTCATTCCATATTGAGCGTCATGGTGAAGCAGCAGGCAGTTTCTCCTTGAGGGGGACAAGCCAGGAGCCAAGGGTGATCCTGCACCAATAGGCACAGCCCTGCAGGGGCTGAACACTGGGGGCAGAGCTGGGGACTGGTAACAGGGTCAATTGACACCCCTTGTCATAGCAAGTGATGAACCAGGTCTGGCATCCCTCCCATTTGAGATCTAATGGAGATGGGGACAGAGGCAGGCTGGAGACAAGGTCCAGTGAAGTCTGAAGTCTGTCTGGTGACTGTGCCAGAGACAAGCTACCTGCAACATATTTCCAAGGTTCACCCACAAAAACAATCCAGAGACAAGTCTGAAAACAAGCACACCTGTGAGAGCCCAGGTCAGCACTGACAGCTGAGCTTGTACAGGAGTTTGCCTTGTATGGAAAATTATTGTGGTGATGTTAGCTTGTGCTGTCTTGCTGGCACCACCTGTTCCCAGGAGAAGGTGCACAATATTTGGCAATGACTAAATTAACTGTCTAGCTACTCTATCTGCTTACAGAGCCATTTCTAGGACAGGCATGGACTTTCTTTGACCATGCAAGAAACAGTCTAGTCTTGATCGCGTGCAGACAGACTCTGGTAAGAGTAAGAAGAAAGACCGTGGGCCTCAGGCAGGTCAAGATGTAGATATCTACAAATCAGAAGAGGGTTGCTGAGGTGAACCTTTCCTCTTTTTAAGTGCACCAGCTTTAGGCTGAAAAGATTTAAGGACTGTAGGCCTCTGTAGGAGGTTTCTGTTGCATTTGGCACAACACTCTCATGAAAAAGTACATTCAAATGAGGAAAATGAAAAATTGCAGTAAGCAAACTCCTCCACTGCAGCTGTCTGTAACCTCCCAGATACTAAAGGCAATAGCAACTGTTATGGTTTGATACTTCTCTTGCTTATAGCAGTTTGACACCAGAGATTCCAGTGACTTCAGATTAACACTTGTGTGGGTGGCAGAATAATCATGCTTTTGGCATTCACAAAGCTCTTCACTTTTGCTCCACTTTTAACTAATCACAAGAGCACCTCTATGGGGTAAGCTATTGCTATTTCCTCTGATTAAAAAAAGATAAAGGGGAAACAAATCAAGAATCACAAAGTTCAATAAAACAGTGATTAGGAGTCAGGAGTTTCTGCCTGTTTGCCTCATTGTCTCACAATGAGGCCAGATTCTAGGAAAAATCATGCTGCTCTACTTTGGGGCTTAGTGATGTCATCAGCTGTGCTCCTGCAGGAGAAACTCGGGAAGCTGAACTCAAGTCTTGGCAGGTAAAAGATCCTTTCCAGTTTATCTTCCATTTAACTCCCAGGAACTCCATTGCACCCTGATGCACAATTCCTTAATATACTATGAGTAACTCCAGGATATTTGTGTTCAAGCTGCCCCTGGTGCACTTTCTGTGTGCCTCTGGCTGGAGCTCTGGATGTAATACAGAATATAATAAAGTTTTTTTTGTTGTTGTTGTTTGTTTTTTTTTTTTTAACAGCTTGCTTATTCCATATACAGTCCAAAGTTGTGGATCAAAAAATGCTTATGGAGATGCTCTGAGACAGCAGCTGCTAAATCATTTTTTTGCAACTGGATCCATTAGTGGAGTGTTATTTGATTATATCTATTGTTCTTATTCTCCAGTTCATGATAGTCACGAGTTTCCTTCCAATTTGCTTTAGCTGTAAATACAAAACAGGAGGAAGAAAACAATCTTGCCTTTGTGACACACAGTGAATTTGGCACTGTATGTACAATGTGTTTTAAACTCAATTCCCTAAGAAGCAAGTGATTAGCAGATGTCAATGCCCAGTTTGCAAGTGGAAGCCAAGACAAAGACTAGAGACCTTCACACCAACAATCTGGATATTAAGTAGGAAAGAAAATATTTTCCAACCATTTTACCTCTCTTTGTTTCCTAATGTGGTTGTAACAGTGTGGATTCAATTGGAACAGTTGTGCTGAAAAATCAGATTTTTATCAGTTTGGCATTTGCCTAGGAAAAATACAACACTGAGTCTTAAGTGTAGAGAAGGACAGGCAGTTTTAATGACTAGCTCTGCAACAAATGACACTTAAAATGGATGTGCTTTGCATTCTGATTTAGCTGGAAAAATGCAGAATCCCATCATGGGATTAATTACATGCTCTTTGCTTGAGGAACAGTTCCCTCTCGGAGGAGGAAGCCAAAACCTGCATACCAGTGGGCTATCTACATGCACCATGTCATTCTTTAGAAGCTGTGAGGCCACTGCATATTTAGTCTAACAGCTTCTGGACCCTTAAAGTGGCTGCTGCCACTAAAATCATAGAATCACCAAATCACTAAGATTGGATAGTTCTTTGAAGTCCACTCCATGACAATGAGAGGGTGGTAGGTCTCTAAGCCAAACTCCTGCTCAAAGAAGGTTCAATGCTTCAGAATTCAGACCAGGTTCCTTAGGGTTTTTTATGGTTGGATTGAAAACCTCTAGAAACGGAGAATATACAGCCTTGTGGGCAACCTCTTACAGCTATCCTCACAATTTATTTTTTCTTCTTATATTCAGTCATAAACTCTTCCATGCCAATTTATGGCCATTGTCTCATTCTTCTGCTGTGTACCTTAGTAAGGAGTCTGTCTTCATCTTCTCAGTAACTCCTTCATAGGCATTGGGGAGCTGAAGTTAGGTTCCCTGCAGTGATCCTTTTGCAGGCTGAGCAAGCCCAGCTCCCTCTGACCCACCTCACAGAGTGAAAGTGTGCCAGCTCTGTTGGCTGCCCTCTGCTTAGCTTGCTGCATTAATCTTTCTTGTTATGGAGGCCATAATTGGATGGAACATTCTAGATGTAGCCTAAAAAATGCAGAGTAAAGCAAAATAATTGCTCCTGATATCTACTATGTTCCTGTTAATACAGCCTAGAATGCTCTTGACATTTACCACTCCCAGGGCCCACTGCTGGTTCATTGTTGGCCTACTCTCCAGAAGGGTCCCCAGGTCCTATTCATCAGAGCTGCTCCTCAGATAGTCAGTTCCTAGCTTAAAGCATTACAGGGGCGTAGTCTGTCCCACGTGCAGGATTTTGCATTTGTTCTTGCTGAATTTCATGACGTTACTTCATCGTATGTACATTCCCCTGAATTGCAGTCCTGCCCTTGAGTATACCTTTCTGTTTATTGTCATTTACAGACTTGATCAGGGTATGCTTTGTTTCCTCCTCCAGGTCACTGCTAAAGATATTAAACAGGGTCTCAGGATAGATCCAGAGGAATTCCACTTGTAACTGTCTTTATTTAGAGTATGAATCATTTAACCATGACAGATGAAGCTCAATTAATATACTAGTTTTTCAGCAATCAAGTTTTTCTTTTCATGTAGATCCCACCTGTATACAGCAATGCTGTAATACTGTTGAAAGTTTTGTTAAAAATATGGTGAGTGAGATCCACTGCTTCTCCCTTATCTACAGATCTAAATTTCCATCACAGAAAGATCTCAGGTCAGTCAAACGTGATATACAATTGGTAAATCTTTGTTCCAAATAATTTCCTACTCTTCACTCTGAAATGTCCTTCAGGAGGGCTTGTCCCATGTTTTTCCCAGGGTTTGAAAACTGTCTAGTGATAATGAAGGAGATTCTATAATACAGAATGGGAGTGAAATGAGAGTTAAAATAAATGTAGCTAATGGAAACACAGTCTTTCTTCAGCCTCACACATCAAAGAAATACTGCATAAGTATTTGAAATCTTGCTTTCTTTGAGGCTTTTGCAGTTACAGGCTGGAAGTTTGGACTCAATGTTAAGGTTTACATTCTTTTTATAAAGAACAGGATTCTTCCATTTTGTCAGATGTGTATTCACAATCTGGTACTCTCTCCTGACTTTGTGTATTTACATTGATCTTTTGGGAAGAATATTAATACTTTCCTTTTATAATACAGTCAGAGAGGAAGGCTATTTTGTGCTACAATTCAACAGCAAATTTAGAAAGGTGGAAAATCTGCTTTCAGTTCCCTTCCTTTTCTTCATGGAGTGTACTATTTTTCAAAATTTAAGATATTGGGGAAGGAGAAAGAAAAGCTCTGGGCTCATGTGCCTAAGGATCTCCATTTGTGTTGCTGTGATTGTAATATGTTCATATTCAACATTTTCTATGGTAAATATTGCTTAAAACAATGGCACTAACCAGCTCTGAAGGCATCTCCTTGCAAACAATGAGAGTGTTCAACCATGATCCTTATAGGTATATATAGTCTCATAGTTTGAAAGTATTGCCTTTAATTTTTGCGGTGATTTCTCATATGACAGTCTGTTAATTGGACCCAATGATAATTCATGTCTTTCTGAACTTACAGTGTCTCTTTTGAGATGATGTCTAGATTCTGCATGTGTAAACAAAAAGTCAATGTATCTATATCCTGAACTTCCTAATTTAAGATGACAAAAAGTCTTCTCTTGTCTACATTTTAATTAGGAGCAACACATCTGTGTAAATGTGTAGAGTCTAAAAATAAAATTTATTTTGAGAAAATAAGATTGCAAAAAAAGGTACTTACAGTGAGGCAAAACTGCTAATAATTGTGATTAATGATAAAATAATGATTATGATAATATAATAATTGAAATTGCTACATTTACATCTCCTATTTTCAGTTAGCTCTAGGACACACTTCTAATGAAGAAATAAGAATATGAAAAGGCTTCTCCAAAATAGTGCATTGGATAGTTTTTATTTTTACATTCTCAAGATGACTGTAGAGGGGCTATAAAAATATTATCACTATTTGGTAACACTCCATCACCCATCATTTCGCAAAGTTTCAACTTACTTTTAAGGAAATAATTCAATTAGCCAACTTCCCAATTAGACTTTTCTAATGCTTTCTTCTCTGTGTTCCCTCTAACAATGTTCTTTACCAGCTTCTCCCTAAAACATACAGAGTTCTTTAAATCAGTCTCATTTTAACACAGCGTATTAGTGCAAGACATTTTTAAGGAATGTAAATAATAAGAAGCACATACATACCTGTTTTACTGAATAGTGACTGCAGAGACAGGCAATAAATAGATAAAAACCAAACACACAGATATATACATCATTTCAATCAATTAATCAAACTTTAAGCATTTTTCTTACTACTTTTAGGTTAGATAAGACAAGAAAACAAGAACAGCTAGCAAGGCTACAATATTAATGAAATCCAGTCAAGCCATGCTTCTTTTCATCTTGATTCAGGGAATGTCCAACTATTTATTTTTTTTATTGATCTTAGTTAAATATAAATTGCTACCTCAAAAAATATATTTTTAAAATTCTCAGAATTATAGTTTGTGTCTAAAAAGTTAATACATTTCCAATAGAATTTGTGTAACCTCCAGCCGTGGAAATGTTCTGGTCTAATGTCAAAATTATATGTGCTCTGAGTTGAGTTTGGACATCACCTTCTGAGACGTCTTCCAGTCTAAATTATCCAATAATTCTATTTCATATTTTTCATCTTATACATTAATAGTCATACCAAATATAAAAGAAGACAATAAGAGAGGATAAAAGTAAACTTGTAAGGAACCTCTGCTTAAGTTCTGCCTCCCATCAGAGCTAATCTTTCAGGGGTTTTCCTTGGCAAGATATGTGAAAATGGAAATAAATAGCTAACATGACATTTTTTCCCCATCTCACTGAAATCGTCAAAAGCTGTATCCTTGCATGCTAGTCCTATGAAGTTTCTAGTGTTTGAGTGTCATATTATTTAAGAGTCCACGTGACCAGTCAATAATGAAGTTGATAGAAACATTTAAATCTGAATTTCAAAAAGATTTGAGTTAAACCTGCTTTGAATACAAAGGTAACACAGCTGTGACAATTTGTTTTCTGTTAGCAACATTAATTTCAATTTCTACTGGTACCTTTATTTTTCCAGTTTCTTTTCTTCTACCTGCTAGTATTCTCAAGAGTAAAGAAGTCCCTTGTTTTGCTCCTGGTCCTGAATCAGGAACATGGGTTTATCTAAAGTTGTCTTTTTTTCAGTTAGTAACTCAGAAGACTGCTTCATTGGCATTGGATTGCCTGTACAATCAGAAAAATAATGGAGTTGTGTTTGATGTGAATTATAACCATAGTTATAGAAAATGAAGTCCCAGAAAAATGTACTTCACAAATGGAAGGCAGCTTTGGAAAATCTGCAAATATTTTAGTCATTTTATCATAGATATTATTATCTATGCTAGATATTATTATTATTATATAGATATTATTATCTATGCTATCTTTAAAGCTAGCAGCAACTTCATAATATTCCACTCTGTACAACAAAAAATAATTATATGTGCTATTGACAGGTGTTACCTGTATCAGTTAATTTAGATTGCCTAGTGATTTATGAGTGTTGTTTCTTTGTGTATGTGCTTATGATAAACTTAATAATCTTAACTGATTATCAAATAAGTTAGCTGATTTTAATTTAGCAGGAATATTCTACAGTATTTAAGGCAGATCTGAGTTCTGAAAGGGTTTAAAAGTTCTCTAAATACTGTGTTAATCTGCCCCAGCGCCACACCCCTGAAAAAAAAAAAAAAGAGAAAGAGAGAGAAACCAAGAAAGCAAGAGATCAAGCAATGAAAGAAAGAAAGAAAGAAAGAAAGAAAGAAAGAAAGAAAGAAAGAAAGAAAGAAAGAGAAAGAGAGAAAGAAAGAAGAAAAAAGCAAAAAAGAAGGAAAGGAAGAAGTAATCACAGTGTTCAAGACTTATAGCAACCTTTCGGTACCTAAAGAATGCCTACAGGGAAGCTGGAGAGGGACTCTTTGTCTGGGATTGTAGTGATAGGACAAGGAGTTATAGCTTTAAAATAAAAGAATGTGGATTTAGATTAGATATTTGGATGCAGTTCTTCCAGTGTTGAGGCACTGGAATATGTTGTCCAGAGAAGCTGTGGATGCCCTATCCCTGGAAGCGTTCAAGGTCAGGTTGTATGGGGCTTTGGGCAACCTGGTCGCGTGGGAGGCGTCCCTGCTCATGGCAAGGGGGTTGGAACTAATTTTTAAGGTCTCTTCTAATCCAAGCCATTCTATGATTCTGATTCTATAAGATATCTCAAGAGAGGACATCCTGCCAGGATATTTCAGGATTAGATTGCATAAAATGATCTTTCATTCCAGTATAGAGGAATGGAAAAAAGGATACATCAGCAATATCGTAATTATCCATCAGAAAGCATTGCCCTTCTCTGACATTACTGCCTGTGACTTTGTATTTGGCATCGACTACACTTCAAATGTGTAAATGACTGTGATAGGAAAAGTGTATGTATAAAGACTTTTTTTTTTTCCAGAAAACCTGTTGAACTAACACAATTGTGTTTTTATATCACCAGGAAAGGTTTTGTGGCCTGAAATGTGTTTAGGAATTTTTAGGCACTCATTACAAAAAAAAAAAAAACATTCTTCATTGAAACCCATTGAGCTTACTAAAACTTAGGGGCTCAAATATCTTTAAATACCCACTTTTTGCTCTAAAATCCTGACCTAAACCTGTATACAAACTGTAAAAGTACAAAATGAGACCCATCAAGTGCAGTTTTTATTACTGAACTCCCACTGGTATAGATTCAAGCTGAGCTTTTTAGAGTATACTTTCTATACAGTGATGGTTATCCTCCTAAATGCAGTTTTAAATCCTATTTTAAAAATAGATACAATCAACAAAATTGTCTTCATGTTGTTTACCTATTCTTTGTTCCCTTCTGTTCAAAAGTAAGTATAACTATTTCAGATGCCTCAATGAAGGCTTCAGCTCTCCTCCATCTCAAAGGAAATTCTAGCCTTGTTTGTCTACTTCATGGTAAAATCATGTGACATGCACAAAATAATTACAGATTCACTGGCCTGTGGAAGGAAAATATGATAAGAGGGATTCTAGCTCTGCCATTTAGGCATTATATCTGAGGAACAGGTGAAGGGGAGAAGAGAAAATTCCTCTTGGACTGTGTGTTTTTTCCCAAGGGCTCAAGGTTTTGGTAGCTTTTTGCTTCTTCTCTGAGCCAGGATGTGTCCTGTGCATTTGAAATGTAGACAAATGGCAAAAGAGGAGAAGGTTCTGTTTGGAAAATGGGAAGTAATACTTTGCCTAAAGATAAGAGTTTTACTTATTTCTACTTTATGTAATCAAAGCATCCCTATCAGTGCATTAGGGACAGTGAAAGAAATTGGGTAATATGGAAATAAAGGTGAGAAACTGAAGTCTGATGCTAGAAGGATTATTTCTCTGAGAAATTTTGTAACCGTATTGAATGAGTGATTTTCTTGAAGCAACACAATATTTAGAAAAATGAGTAAGTTCAACATCAGTTTATGAAACATCTTGGCTTTTCTTCAATCAACTCTGCTTTTGTTTGTTTGTTTGTTTTTTCAGGTGGCTTTATCTAAATGAACCTTAAAAAAAAAAAAAAAAAAAAAAAAAAAGACCTGCTCTGTCAAGGAAATAAATTTGAATCAAAGTCTCAGTAAAAATGGAAAATGAATATTAAAATTTGGGCAATATTCTCTCACCTTCCTCCAGTCACTTCATGTTGCCTACTATACGAAGATCAGATTTGTACAGGGAAGTCATGACCACAGGAATCTTTTCCCAGACCTTTCTTTGGCTACCTGGAAAAAGTGACAGGGGATCTATGAATGTCCACCTGAATGTCTATACAGTAGTTTTGTTGTTTTTATGTTGATCATATCTCACTGCTTTTTGTTTTTCCTTCCGCTGTTTCTATTGTTCGCTAATTTGATGTAAGATCTTTGGAAGTTCTTAAATTACATGCAACAGACTAAAATAATAATTTATTAAATTATTTATTATTTAAATAATAACAAATAAATTAATAAAATAATTTATTAATAATATATTAGATATTATCCTTATAGCGCAATAGAATCATAGAATGGTTTGGGTTGAAAGGGACATTTAAAGATCATCTAGTCCTAACCCCTGACATGGGCAGGGTTACATTCCACAAGATCATGTTGCCCAAAGTTCCACTCAACCCAGCCTTGAACATTTCCAGGGATGTGGCATCCACAACTTCTCTTGGCAACCTGTTCCAGTGCCTCACCACCCTCATTGTAAAGAATTTCTTCCTTATATCTAATCTAAATCTACCTCCTTTCAGTTTAAAACCATTAGTCCCTGTCCTATCAAGCCATTGTAAAATGTCCCCCTCCATCTTTTTTTTTTTTTTTTTAAGCTCCTTTTAAGTATTGAAAAACTGCAATAAAGCTTCCCTGGAGGCTTCTGTTCTCTAGGCTGAACAACTCCAACTCCCTCGGCCTTTCTTCACAGAGAGGTTCTCCAGACCTCTCACCATCTTTGTGGCCATCCTCTGGACCTGCTCTAACAGGTCCACATCTTCTGATGTGCTATCCAGAGCTGGCTGCAGTACTCCAGGTGGGGTCTCACAAGAGCAGAGTAGAGGATGAGAATCACTTCCCTCAACCTGCTGGCCATGCTTCTTTTGATGTACCCTGATATACAAATGACTTTCTGGTCTTCAAGTGTACACTGCTGTCTCGTGTCAAATTTTTCATCTACCAATACCCCCAAGTCTTTCTCCACAGGGCTCAATCCATTCATTTCCCAGTCTCTACTAATATTTGGGATTGCCCTGACCCAGGTGCAGGACTTTGCACTTGGCCCTGTTGAACTTCATGAGGCTTGCAAGGGCCCGCTTCTCAAGCCTGTCCAGGTCCCTCTGGAATATAAGTTTTTATTTTATAATGATGTATATTACAATGTGACAACATTGATCACTGAAATGATTTTCTTAAATGACCTTTGATGATCAATATAATGCAAAGCAACTGCATTACAGAGTACATCTAGACTTTGCAGCAGAAAACAATGCTATTGTAAAACATCCACTATTAGCAAAAAGCCAGCACATACAACATGCAGGAGATATGATACAGCTGCTTTGCAGTTTGACTGGACTCTCATATAATCATTTATTTTCAGAATTCCAATCTTTTTTTTATATCCATATGTTTATTAAGACCTGTCTCTGAAAGAGTAAATGTTTTGATGACATTAAATTTAAATTGATTTGTATTTTAAAATCAACAAGATTAACATTTAGTGAGAAATATTTGACAAAGTATCTTTCAATAATTCATGGTGCAATCACAGGATATGGGTAACATTTGCAAATAATTTATGTAAATATTGTTTTATTAATTACTTTTTAAAGTGAAACAACATTATTTTGGCATATAAACTTAGAAATTTGGGAGAAGTGTTCTAAAACTGACAGATAAATAAAGGAAAAATACCTTCTAAACTATATAAAATATAGCCCCTATTTTGTATATGCTGACCTATTACTCTTTTATTTGGGCACGGATAATGCACTTTAAAAGTAATTTTAAGCTTTTAAAGAAGAGTAGTTTTAGCTGGAACTTTTTAACAATTTTCAAACCTGTGGACATAAAAAACAGGGATTTTATTTGCTGTTTCTCAATGTAATTTTCCTGTAAGAAAGGTTAAAATTTCTCATGCTTCTCAAAACTAGAAAGTGTAAAACTGCAGGTTAATAAGTAAAGTTGCTCTAGGTTTTATAGGTATTTCTTTGCCAGAGAACACATAGATAATTTGAATTTACAAAAAATTTCATGAAGTTCAACATGGAGAAGGGCAGCATCCTGCACCTTGGGAAGAACAACTCCAGACACCAGTGCATGCTGGGTGCCACCCATCTGGAAAGCAGCTTTGCAGAAAAAGACCTGGGGATCCTGATTCAAGTTGAACATGAGTCAGCAATGTGCCCTCGCTGCTAAGAAGGTTAATGACATTCTTGGCTGCATTAGGCATAGTACTGCCAGCAGGTCAAGAGAGGTGATCCTTTCTCTCTATTCAGTGCTCTCAAGACCACACCTGGAAGACTGTGTCCAGTGCTGGGCTCCCAGTACAAGAGAGACATGGACATACTGGAAGGAGTCCAGTGGAAGGCAACGGGTATGATGAAGGGACTGGAGCACCTTTCCTATAAGGAAAGGCTGAAAGAGCTGGTGTTGCCCAGCCTGGACAAGAGGAGGCTCAGGGGGATCTCTTCAATGTCTAACACCTGAAGGGAGGGTGCAAAGAGGATGGAGCCATGGTCTTTTCAGTGTTGCCCATTGCCAGAACAAGAAGCAATGGTCAGAAACTGGAACACAAGAGATTCCATCTGAATGTCAGGAAGCATTTCTTTACTGTACAGGTGATGGAGCACTGGAAAAGGTTGCCCAGAGTGTGGAGTCTCCCTCTTCAAAAGCAGTCAGGACATGGTCCTGGGCACCCTGCCCTGGGTGCCCCTGCTTGAGCAGGGGTTGGACCAGATGACCTCCAGAGGTCCCTTCCAATCTTAACCACTTTGTGATTCTGTGACTCTGTGATGCCGTGAATTCAGATGTATTCTCTACCTATAATTTAAATGGGCTAGTGTTGTGTTTGAATTAGTTATCTAAATTTTATTGACTAGGCAAACATAAAAGAACACTCTGGTTGATAGTAAATCCTCAAAGTGTACTGAATACACAGTTACCTTTGTGATGTTTAGTTATTTAAAACATGAAGGTATATGGACTCTGCAGCTACACAGAACACACTGTGGAAGTGTGATGACATCTAGGTATTGTATTCATACAGATTACCTGCACATTGTCTCCTGACATGATGCTGGAATGCATGCTTTAACCCTTGCATTTCCCATTTCTCTTAAATTAAGTGGACAGGAAAAAAGGCAGGAGTCAAATTAAAAAACAAAACAAAACAACAACAACAACAACAACAAAACCCAACACATTTACTAAGGAGTACAAAGGATATCAGAATGGCTGTTGGCAAAGGCAAACTCACCAAGTGGGAAGCAGGGAGAGGGGAGTTTCCCTAGGACTCAACAGCACTAAATGGCTGATGGCTTAAGGAAATTAAGAAATTTAAGCAATAAAGTTAAGTAGCTGTACCAACATGTGAAGTGCCTGCCACCTATGAAAAAAAAATAAGATCCTAAATTTCAAAAATATTCTTACTCTGGAAGCATTTGCCTGGAAATGAAGCTGCTTTAAAACCAATGCAATACAGATCAGATGGATAGAGCTTCAGGGCTCAAATGACCCCAGAGCTTTCTGAATTGTTGCTGGAGTTCAGTAACCTACGGTGGATTTGCTGCCTCCAGAAAGAGAAAATGCAATTACAAGAAAAAATGAGGAAGTTGTACACTATCCGACATCTAGGGAGGGACATGGCAGTATGCAGTGCACATCTAAGCTGGTTACGACCCAGAGTGATGCCAAGGCAGGCAAGATATATATTGAGCAGGTGCAGAGTGCACCTCTGTCTTGTACTGTCTGTGCAACTTAGTCTTGTACTCAGGCAACCTTCATAACTTTTTCCACTTGTGGGTTGTTTACCACTAATTTCAAAGTCCTTCAGGAGCATAAAAAGCTAGATTTTGTATGGCAATCTGTGGAGGAGTTTTTTCAGTTGACTATAAGAAGCTTAATTTCTGTCCCCACAGTGCTAGTTATTACCTCAAAAACTGAGCTCATAATACATACAAGGCAAATAATCATAGAATCATAGAATATACACGTTGGAAGGGACCCACAAGGATCACTGAGTCCAACTCCTGAGTCCCCAAAGGACCACCCAAAGTCAGACCATGTATCTGAGAGCGTTGTCCAAATGCTTCTTGAACTCAGGCAAGCTTGGTGTCATGACCATTTCTGACCACCCTCCCAGTGAGGAATCTTCCTGATATCCAGTCTGAACCTCCCCTGTTGCAGCTTCAAGCCATTTCCTTGGGTCCTATCGCTGGTCACCAGAGACAAATCAGCCCCTGCCTCTCTGCTCCCCCTCATGACGAAGTTGTAGACTAAGATGAGGTCTCCCCTCAGTCTCCTCTCCTCCAGGCTGAACAATCCATGCGACTTCAGCAGCTCCTCATACATCTTCCCCTCTAAACCCTTTCCCATCTTTGTTGCCCTCCTTTGGACACTTTCTAACAGTTTTGTATCTTTCTTATACTGTGGTGCCCAAAGCTGCACACAGTACTGGAGGTGAGGCCGCACCAGTGCAGAGAGGGACAATCACTTCCCTTGACCAGCTAGCAATGCTGTCCTTGATGCACCCCAGAGTATGGTTGGCCCTCCTGGCTGCCAAGGCACACTGCTGGCTCATGTACAGTTTGTTGATCAAAACCCCCAGATCCCTTTCTGTGGGGCTACTTTCCAGCTTCTCATCCCCCAGTCTGTATGTATAACCAGGATTACCCCTTCCCAGATGCAGAATCTGACACTTTCTCTTGTTAAACTCCATATTGTTGGTGATTATCCACCTCTCTGATTTGTCCAGATCTCTTTGCAAGGCCTCACCACCCTCAACAGAGCTCCACCCAATTTGGTGTCATCCACAAACATGCTCAAAACACATTCAAGCCATTCATCCAAATCATTTATGAAAACATTGAAGAGAACTGGTCCCAAAATGGAGTCCCAGGGAAACCCACTAGTGACAGGTTACCAGTCTGATGTAACCCTATTTACAGGAACCCTCTGGGCCCAACAACCCATCAGCCAATTTTTCACCCATCTTATTATGCTTTTGTCTATATTCTGGTCATTTTGTCCTGAAGGATACTGTGAGATACCATATCAAAATCTTTGCTGAAATCCAGAATGATTACATCGACTTGCTTCCTTTGGTCAACTAGCTGGGTGATCTTGTCATAGAAGGAAATTAGTTTTTTTAAACATGAATAATAAATAAGAATAAGAAATACTTCAAATTTGTAAAAAGTGGTTTTTTTTTTTTTTTTTTTTTTTTCAGTACATTACTAGTTGGTGATAAGAAATGCGATTTCTAGAAAGAATGATGTATAAGGCCACTGCATGACATGACCATAAAAAAAACACTGATCCATAAATGAAAAACAAAATTTGAAAATATGAGATTGCAGAAGTTCTAAAACAGAAATGAAATAGCCACTCTAAACAGAGTACCACAATAAAACCTTGAAATATGACATTAGCAGGTTCTCCCCACATCCCCATGTGAACAGCAATTCCTTGTAAAGTCCATGCTGATAACTAATTTATACTGATAAAAACTGAGTAGGAAATTTGAGCATCTGATTGAGGTCTTCCTGTTCCTATCATTAGGCACATTAAGTGAAGATTACAGTATTTGGGGAGGAAACTTATCATATCCAGCTCACTCCCAAGTTGTCTCTAATCAGTCAAATACTCATTTTTGCATACCTACCTTATCAAACTGTGCAGGAAGTGCAGCGCTGCTTTCTTTTAAAATATGACTGAAGGAGTAAGTTGCATCTGTATTTTTCATCTTTGTTCAGGGTTTAATTCTTACTTTGTAGAAGAGCAAACTTCAGTTTCCTTTATCTCTTGATAATGAAATGTGCATTTCTCACCACACAAAATGAACTTAGTTTAATGTTTGGGAAACATGTATATATGTTATCCTGGGATGGAAGCATTCACAAGCCCACCTGCTGATATATCATTGTGAATAAACATAACTCAAAAATCAATAATTTAGAAAAAGCAAAAAAAAATGAAGTGGTGACCAAAGTATTCAGAAGGATGGAGAGTTCAAGAACGCTGGAACTTTATAACCACTTTTTTTTTTTCCTTCACTGAGATGTGAAGAGCTTCTGGTCTATAAATTTTGTGTGGGGAAAATTGACTTGTGGTATAATTTAATAAACAGCAGAAGACATGATTTTGAAATATAACTCTCTAGCTGACATCTCCTTTTCAGCTTCCTAATCAGATTCTTTTTTTTTTCTAAAACAAAAGTTTATTTATAGCAACGGATTATGAAAAAATATGGATAAGTAGAGCAGCTATCACCAGAAAAACAATGTGATGAGACTTCCTATGTTATTTTATTAGCTTTTTCTTTTTTTTTTTTAATTTCCTCCATAATAGTCACACTATTTGGTTGACTCAGTGCTACTTGTGTTATACAGAATCACAGAATCATCTAGGTTGGAAGAGACCTCCAAGATCACCTAATCAAACCTCTGACCTAACACTAACAAGTCCTCCACTAAACCATACCACTAAGCTCTACATCTAAACGTCTTTTAAAGACCTCCAGGGATGGTGACTCAACCACTTCCCTGGGCAGCCCATTCCAATGCCTAACAACCCTTTCAGTAAAGAAGTTCTTCCTAATATCCAACCTAAACCTCCCCTGGTGCAACTTTAGTCCATTCCCCCTCGTCCCGTCACCAGGCACGTGGGAGAATAGACCAATCCCCACCTCGCTACAGCCTCCTTTAAGGTACCTGTAGAGAGCGATAAGGTCACCCCTGAGCCTCCTCTTCTCCAGACTGAACAATCCCAGCTCCCTCAGCCGCTCCTCATAAGACTTGTTCTCCAGACCCCTCACCAGCTTCGTTGCCCTTCTCTGGACTTGCTCAAGCACCTCCATGTCCTTCTTGTAGCGAGGGGCCCAAAACTGAACACAGTACTTGAGGTGCTGCCTCACCAGAGCCAAGTACAGGGGGACAATCACTTCCCTAGAGACAGATAGACAGATATTTTCCCCTTCAAGCCCAAGAGAGCAGATCTGTGTAGTAAGTATATAGACCTTGGATCCTGAGATCATGTTTCTAGCAACATCCATGAAGATTAAAAATGAGCTACCTCTAAATCACTACCCTCAAAACATCTTTTCACTAAATAGATTATTTCTGACTTTCATTCCTATCTCTGTAATTTCATAGCTGTGAATTTTAAGTTTAAAGTTGTTTTTGAACCACTTACTGATGCAGAGTCCAAAACTTTCCCTCAAATTTCTTATGGATTCAAGAACATCTATTGAATCCCATAAAAACAAGATGTATACCAGCTGTGAGATGGAAACCTTTCTTTCAACACCCTGAAGATTAGCCCAGAATACCCTCCAAATCACTTATTACCACTAAAAAGAGCCTGTCCTTTTGCACAGGGACATGATTTCCACTCTTCATTTTCCCCAAGAGTCCAGAACAGGGACAAAAACTGAAAATGAGAAATTTTCTTCCCCTTGACCCTGAAGGACCAACTGAGAAGCACACTGACCATGAAGACTGAATTTTTGCACAAAATTGTTATTGCTGCCCCAAGTCAGATAAGAGCACTGATCAGAAAAGAAGAAAAATTATGACAGAAGTGGAGCAGGTTTACCAGAAAAATACCTATCATTAAATTCTCCAAGCTTTAAACAGCACAGGAATCAGATTTGGATGTGATAGATGAGTCTCAAACAGCACAAGGTTAGGTTTGAGCATAATTTGGTGAAGATTTAGGGAAATCGGTGGAGATGATGGCAAACTGCACCTGGTACATTATTTTTATGATGAAAGTTTTAAGTCTGTTTATGTGCAGTTGAGAATCCCTAAAAATTATAGGTCCTTAGTGTTAGTATATACATTGTCTGTAGCTTCCAACAATTCCATTCAGATTTGGCAGTGGGCCCTGAGGCCTCTGGAGAGCTAGGTGAATTCTGAACAGAATTTGTGCAAGGACAGACTGATGAAGAAATTTGGAATTCAAGGAAATGCCGATATCTTGTACATGGCTTTCTCAACTTGTGGCCAAAACAGAAATTGCTGGCCATCACAGGTGTGACTGAAGGCTGGACAAATTTAGCATGATAGAAGACAACTGCATTCCAAAAAAGGTCATGTAAGTAATAACTGAACTTTGGTACAAAAAACTCAGTATCAGCACTGAGCTCTTGACAAGGTTGTTGAGCCTAGATCATGACTGCAAAGGTCCTGTAACCAAGAAATTTTCTTTGAAACAGGAACAATTTGATCCTGTTCTAAACATGACACTGTCTCCCACGACTGCTTTTAAAGCCCAGCTTCTTAATATTTTGTTCTTGTCCAAGGTAACCTAAGCCCCAGTACAACGTCCCTGTCCAAACAAATTCTTTTTTTTTTTTTTCTTTTTGTTTTCCCTCCTTCAGATCTTTTGCTAATACAAATACAAGGAAAGGTTAAGAGAAACGTGTGTGTATGTGTTCCGTACACGTTCCTGTGGTACCATAGAAAGGGATTCCTCTTTACAGGGCTTGGTAATCCCTATTCTTCATTCGGGAACCTCTACTGATGTGATTATTAACAGAGAGGGAACCTGAGCTAGCTTTAACTATGTACTATTAGCGAGATAATTAAAAAAAAAAAAAAAAAAAAAAAAAAAAAAAAGGTAAGGATGGATAAACTTTGGAGCAGGCAGAAATGTGGTTAAGACAGGCTATAAAAGTAAAGAAGAGCCTGTGGTTTGGGGTCTTACTATATATGTGTTCTATATTGGGGATGAAATTGATTTTGTGTGCGATAGAGAAAGATACTGATGAACTTCCATGACTGATCCTTATCTCTAGCTCTTGTTCAGCTCCTTATCTGAAATCTGAGTGGAGTGCAAGGAATCACTTTGATGTCTCAGGCACTGTCTTTCAGAGGTGAAAAAGTAGGTCTTTGCCTACATTGCTGAATGACAACTACTGCAGCAGAAGGTCAGCAAGAATTTCTAAACTATGTTCTTCAGGATGAGAGGTGAGGTATTAGATTCACCTCAAAGAAGTACATGAATTCTCCCACAAAGTACTTCACTAGTGTTAGCAGCAATGATAGAACAACCTGCCTAGTTTTTTGCACATGTATCCAATCCTTCTTTTTTTTTTTTTTTGCCTCCTCTTAAGGCAGAAAGAGGCAATATCTCTTCTTCTTGTTCTGCTCTTATTACTTAAAATTCAGTAGCATTTTTGAGACTTTCACACAGAAAGGAAGCATCACAGGGTATTAAAAGTTCTGGAGAGAATCAAGTCTTCTTCATTCTGAAACATCTTATTTTCTGAAAAACTGGAAAAATTGTGAAGAAACTGATTATTTGCCATGAAGTGGTCTTACATATTCCATGAATCTATAGCTTTGATTTAAATAAGAATTATTTTTCTCTCTTATCATTATGCATAGATATAAAGCCAGCTATGTGAATAAAATACAGTACAAGTTTGCTTATTTTCTATTAAAATACTTAATCTTTATAACCTCATTAGTTTAAGGCTTTGTCCTTCAATTCCTTTTATTTATATTCTACATTTGTGCTACTTTCTATGCCTTTGTTTCTTCCTCTCTACTGATTTGCCACAAATCTGGTAGCAAAACTGAATGTGTTTTAGCAATGTACCCCAAATATACAAAAGTCCTTGTTTATGGGTGCAGCATCTGAAAGCACAGAAGCTGTGCAGGAACTGCCTACCTTATCCTGGCAGTGGAGACTAGAACTTTTGTAAGAGTCATTCCTCATTCAACTGTTTTTGACTTTAAATTATCTCCAACATTTGCTCAGAGAGACTAATAACACAGTAAATAGCTTTAATAAAGAGAGTACATTATCTCAGACTAATTTCTTTAAATCCATTAAACCACTTGTTTGGTGATAAGATTTCCCAGAGAATTTGGAGAAACCAACTTTTTACAACATCAATTCCTTTGCTTCTTTTTGAAAAAAGATTTTCCATAGTATATACCCCATATAGTTAATATGCATGGGATCTTTTATACATACCAGTCTCATTATAATTTCTGCCATTTCTCATGTTTTGCACCTTAAGGTGAACAAAACAGAAGAAAGAAATGGTAAAATACAATAGATTTCCAATGAGACCAAACTTATTGCAGTTCTGAGTGAAACAATACAGAAACAACACTGAATTTGGTTTGTATTTATGATGCAGTAATAAAGTAAAACCAGCCAACTTCACAGTAGCTAAAGGGCAAAATCAGGCACTAAAGGCACTGTTTAAAGTGCACTGTCTTTCCTTCTTGTAGTCTGCCCTAAACGTACCTCAGTACTAAAGAGAGTTCTCAAAGTAGCAAGGCATATTGAACCAATAGCAATGTGGTTAAGTAGTTTTCCTTTTCTGAATCCTTTCTGAGTTTTCTGCTTGCTATCATCAGTTCAAAGGGGGTTTGTCTGGAGAACTAGCATCAGATCTACAAAATGAGGGCTGACAGTTTTGTCTATTTTATGCTATGTCTAGATGCTAGACTTTCACATGTGCTCTTTCTATATCTTACAGTTCTGGTTGGGAAATGTTTTAATATCAGA
Source organism: Anser cygnoides (assembly GCF_040182565.1). Classification (NCBI taxonomy): domain Eukaryota; kingdom Metazoa; phylum Chordata; class Aves; order Anseriformes; family Anatidae; genus Anser; species Anser cygnoides. The sequence goes on along the minus strand of NC_089874.1, from coordinate 147,936,178 downwards.
GAAGTCTGAGCAGAGATGCCCATTTCAGTTTTTCAAGGAAATACTAGAGGTGGAAGACCGAGTGATTGTTTGGGCAGATGGTTATACAAAGCTCTGTTCCTTGTAATGGTAAGAAAGAATATGGTAAATGGTAAGAATAATGGAGAGGTAATAAGAATAATGGTAAGGTAATGGTAAGAATATCCATGTGCTCCTGTCTTCAGACAAAATTAAAGAATGAATACAGCATAGTTTTCAAATGCACTAAGTGCACTGACATTATAGCTAAATTTTATTTTTTAATTTTAAATGCTGTGGCCAATTTCTTTTTATTTTTATAGCAAACTGTCTTAAATGAGGAAGTTCATAAGATTAAAATAAACCTTTCATATAGATGAGAAATATGTAGATTACTTGCTTTTTGTGCTTCCTGTTTCTTTGACAAATACAACCTGCACAAAGGTATTTATGAAATATTGGGGATTTCAGTTTAAGACCAAATATGCCTTTGTTCGGTATGGCTTTAATATATAACTTATTCACATTTTTTGGTGAAATTTAGGATTCTGTTTCATCTCACTGTGATGGAAGAGGTGATTTTGTTGAAAGAGGATATTTTGTTGATTGTTCTCAGGACTAAAATAACCTGAACTTTGCTTGGTTTTCATGCTCATTTTGTTATTGGGGATCATTTATGGGAATGGAAAAGAGTCTGAAAAAAAATTAAAAGTGAACTCAGTTATGCACAGATTTTGGTCATCTTTGAGTAAAACCACAGTGTTATACCCAATTTCCACTGAATGTGCAAGTGAGGGGGCCATTAATTTAACAGATTTCTATTTAAGGTCGGCAGACCTTTATATCATCTGTGTATTCAATACATTAATTTACAGTCAGATACACAGGAAGCCAAAAGACTTGGATTAGACTGAAATATTCTGATCTTCAAAATAGTAAGCTGCTGAGCCATGGCCAGCCATTAGTGAGACAAATGTTCCACCAACTCCTAGTGAGATTTGTCAAGATGATCGCACCATTCCCAGGATTCAGTATTCAAAAAAAATCTATAAAGACCCTATCAAACTGAACAGAATAACAGTTTATTTGTTATCTTAAAGGAGACAGTGGCTTTGAACCTGAGACAAAGATCTATTAACCATTCACCTGGAACAAATGTTCTTCCACTGCACAGCAGGGTCCACTCTTCCCAGTGTTTCAGATTCAGGTGAAGACAACTATATGAAAGGTAGGAACAAGCTTGTTCTTTCTCAGCAATGTAAAGCAAAACAAAAATGGAATACTTTTTGACAGCTGTGCTTTAAGGAGGAAAAAAAAATCCTGATATAGAAAACCATAAAAACTATTTTGGTTTTTGATCTTTGCCACAGTTTCCATAATTTCTACAGGCATGTTGACATTATTGCAGACTGTTCTGTTCTGTAGCTCAACAAAAATTTGAATGCTGTTAATTCCCTTTCCCCACTCTCCTACCTCCCCACCAATAAGAATCCAAATCCCAAACTATTTAATTCTTATTCCATCTAGAAAACCACATACTATTTGGAGGGAGTATGTCCAAACAAACAAAAAAAAAAGGTTTCCTACCTGATTGTGGAACACATTTGCCATATATCTCTTCCTTTGACAAGTACATGCATATATATAGTGATTTATCCACCTTCTCTTGTGTATGATGGATAACTGGAGATAATGAAACATCCCATTCTAAAGCTTACAACTTTTGCGTAATTTGTAAGGCCCAGATGTGGGCTCACTTAGCAGGATTTCTAGCAGGATTTCTTTTGATTCCTACTGTTTCCTGGAGTGTGGGAGTAGTGCCCCTAATCTCTGCACACCTCTGCATCACCCCATGATGCAGTGGATGCAGCCTTCTGTTAGAACTTGACTGGCAGCAGCACCATGCTCAGCTTCAATCTGTAGAAGTCACTGCTAAAGATACTGGCGGGAGCTCACCCACACCATCAAAAAATCTGCAGAAACTAAATACACTGTAGGAAAAACAGATGAACTTGTCTCTTGAAAAATATTAATGATATGGCTTAAAAACAAAACCAAAAATAAATTTATCAAAGGGGAAAAGAGGAAAACAAATGTACTGTCCCTTCCTCAAACACCATTTTAAAAGTGCCATGTAAGATCTTAGCAGCAAACAGTACTGGCTGAGAATTAAACTAGATCAATCAGATCAACTATCTAGTTCCCTGTTCTGTCTTTATAACATTGTGAATAAAAGAATAAAGGAAACATATAGTATGGCTTACCTGGGAGATCCTACTTTCCCTACCTCCAATAATTTACAGCTCACATTCTGCCAGAGGGCTAAGAGCATGGATGACCACACTTCAGTGCTTGAGCCCACACCAGGACTCTAATCATAGAATCACAGAATCAGAATCATACTATTATAAAATCATAGAATCACAGAATCACAGAATTATAGAATCACAGAATTATAGAATGTCTTGGGTTGGAAGCGATCTTAAAGATCCTCTAGTTCTCTCCCCCCTGCCATGGCCAGGGATTCCACCCCCTAGATCTGGTTGCCCAGGGCCTAATCTAACCCGGTCTTGAACACCTCCAGGGTTGGGCATCCACTGATCCTGTGGGCAACCTGTTCCAGTGCCTCACCACATGCTGAGTTAAGAATTTCCTCCTGATCTCTAATCTAAATCTCCTCTCTTTTAGTTTAAAACCACCCTCTCCTCGTCCTGCCAATATCTGGTTGAGCAAAGAGTTGCTCTCCGTCTCTTTTATAAGGCTTCTCTAAGTTCTGAAAGTTTGCAGTGAGGTCACTCCAGAACCTTCTCTTCTGTAGGCTGTACAGCCCCAGCTCTCTCAGCCTGTCTTCATAGGAGAGGTGCTCCAGCCCTCTGATCATCTTCTTGGCCCTCCTCTGGACCCACTCGAAGAGATCCACATCTTTCTTGTGCTGGGGGCCCCAGATCTGGACGCAGTACTCCAAGTGGGGCCTCACAAAGGCAGAGCAGAGGGGGACAATCACCTCCCTTAACCAGCTGGACACTCCTCTTTTAATGCAGCCCAGGATGCAGTTGGCCTTCTGGGCTGCAAGTGTGCACAGCTGGCTCATGTCAACCCCCCAAGTCCTTCTCTGCAGGGCTGCTCCAGATGATTTCTTCACCTAGTCTGTATTCATGTCTGGGATTTCCCCAACCCAGGTGCAGCACCTTGCACTTAGACCTGTTGAGTCTCATTAGGTTCACATGGGCCCACCTTTCTAGCTTATCCAGTTCCCTTGGGATGGCATCCCTTCCTTATGTTATATCAACTACACCACTTAGCTTACTGTCATGCAAACTTGTTGAGGGTGCACTCAATCCCATTGTCTATGTCACTGATAAAGATATTAAACAGTACCAGTCCCAAGACACCTGGACATAGAGCCATTGACCACCACTTTCTGGGTGTGGCCTTCAAGCCAATTCCTCATCCACTGAATGATCCACCCTTCAAATCCATATCTCTCCAATTTGGAGATCAGGATGTCATGTGGGACTGTGTCAAAGGCCTTGCAGAAGTCCAGGTAGGTGACATTGGTCAGTCTTCCCTTGTCAACTGATGCAGTCACTCCATCATAGAAGGCCATCAGACTGGTCAGGCACGATTTGCCCTTGGTGAAGCCATGCTGGATGTCTCAGATCACTTCCTTGTCTTGCATGTGCCTTGACATTGATTCCAGGAGGATCTGTTCCATGATCTTGCTAGGCACAGAGGTGAGGCTCACCACTTTGTAGTTCCCCAAGTCTTCCTTTCTATCCTTCTTAAAAATGAGAGTGATATTTCCCTTTTTCCAGTCACCAGGAATTTTACCTAACTGCCAGGACTTTTCAAATATGATAGAGAGAGGCTTTGGCAGCTCCATCAGCCAATTCCCTCAGTACCCTGGGATGCATATCATCAGATCCCAAAGAATTGTACCTTTTCAGCTTCATCAGGTGGTCTCTGCTCTTCACGTACAGAGGGAGGGACTTTGTTCCCCCAGCCCTCACCTACAGGTTCGGGGAAATGAGAGTGGGAAGTCTGACTGTCAGTGAAGACTGTGTCAAAGAAGTTGTTGAGTACCTCGGCCTCCTCTATGTCTGTTGTTTCCAGTTCTCCCTTCTCCTTTATCACAGAATCACGGAATCACAGAATGGCTGAGGTTGGAAGGGACCTCTGAAGATCATCTAGTCCAACCCCACTGCCAAACAGGATCACCTAGAGCATGTTGTGCAGGATGGCATCCAGGCGGGGTTTGGATATCTCCAGAGAAGGAGACTCTACAACCTCTCCAGGCAACCTCTTCCAGAGCTCTGTCACCCTCACAGTAAAGAAGTGCCCTCTCATATTCAGCCAGAACTTCCTGTGCTTCAGTTTGTGCTCATTGCCTCTTGTCCTGTCGCTAGGCACAACTGAAAAGAGACCGGTTCCATCCTCTCAACACCCCTGCTCAGATATTTATATGCATTGATGAGGTCTCCCTCAGAGGGAAGGGGGAGGGGGGGTGTCTCCATCAGAGGGAGTACATTGTCCTTGGCCTTTCTTTTCTGGCTGTTGTACCTATAGAATACCTTGCTATTTTTTTTGCATCCTTTGCCAAGTTCACTTCCATCTGTGCCTTGTTTTTCTTGATTCCATCCTTGCACATCTGGACAGCATTCTTGTTCCATTCACTAAAATGGACAGAGCCTTTCAGTCCTCCCTGTCCTCTATCAGGTGACAGCAAAGCACATCTGTTTTTCTGAATTTACCTTAATTTGAACCTACCTGGGAGAGCCTGCTCTTTACTTTTAGGTCTTGCAACTAGTATGGCATCTTGCTGAAAAATTACCTGGAGCTTGCCACTGCATCACATGACAATTCTATCATTAGTCTGCAGCACACGCACTTGAAGCATAGGGGACTTACAAGAAATAGGAATGATCATAATATAGCTGTTGTCTGTGAAGCCAGAAATAGTTTAAAATGCAGAATAGATTCAGTGGTAATACCGTTAGGGATGTGATCACACTGAAGGTATATACTGTTCTAATTCATATTTTTATTCTTAATAGAAATAGCCAGATAACCTTGATAGTGTCCACAAGGAGGGAAGTTAATGTAGCTATCTGACCACTTTGGATACATCTGAGTTTACCAAACTGGAACTGCATATTATGGTGGCATACAATAGAGTAGATATAATAGCAAAATTTCCTACTATTTTGGAAAAGAAATAAAAATTAGTCGGATGTGTGGCATTATGAACAAAACATCTGAAAACCAAATATTTTCTCCTCTAGCTTTTTTTTTTTTTTTTTAATAAATCTTTTGCACATATGTAGTTGCAACATTTTATGGTCCTGAGAGAACTTCCGCGTGCTCTTTTTTCTCAAGTGAGAACTTACACAAACTTCAGCATGATGTATTTAATGGATCCTGTGCACTATTTTGCTGAAAAATTACTTATCTATTTTTAAGGCACCTATTTAAGATATTTTTAAGCTGTGTAGTGACTATAGCAAGAGAGCTATGTAAGACGTGTCATACCATGTAATTAACATAAACTGGGCATAGGTCCAAAGATGTAATTTTACACAACTTAAGGGTCTGACAGCTCTATGTTTCTTATTGTATCCTATCTTAGAAGGACAGCAGCAGTGTCTGTCCCCTATGCCTCTTGTGCCCAACACATAGCTATTGAGTCACATGAACTTCTGATTAGTTTAAGTGCAGCTCCTCTGCCTTGGCTATGTTGTGTGATATGAAATAAGAATGTGATAACACTGGGGTTACCAGATAAGTCAAAATTCCTGTTTGCAGAGTAATTGAGCCAAAAGAGACTCATAATTGGGTTGAAAATTATAACTCATCCTCCCTATGGAAATCTTTAGTACAAGGAGAAACAATTACATTATCTAAAGAAAATGCATTAGCCAGGAATAGATCGCATTAAAAGTCATTGTAGAGTCAATCTTAAAAAAACTGTTGTCATAGGAAGATTCTAAGGACTAAAATAAAATTGTGCAGAGGTATCAACAGCAAATAAAGTGGTATGGGATCAATTTCTTTCTCACACAGCTTTCCTCTGAAGAAGCATCCTGAATATTTTTTTGCTGTTGTGATACCTGCTTGTAAAATGAAGTATATGTAGAAACATGAAAATTACTTACAGTAAAAAATGAGATTTTTCATTCACAATAGTTACATTCTGGTGTTTTTCCATTGTCTTCTTGTGTACCTAATAAAGAAATAGAGCTTTTGGGGTGTAGATTTTTAATGGATATTTCTCAGCTGCTACAAGATCATCCTCTGGCCTGATCATGAGATCACAACTCCTTTTAGACACAATGTATTTAAAAAGGATCATTGGCAAACTCCCTATTGCCATAGTGTATTGTGTATCCTCCCATCTGATATCCATATCTTAGCCATCAGCAGTTACTTCAGTTACATCTCAACTCATAACATGAGGTAAATGGCCTTGTTCTCTTTCATGCACGGATATTGGAATATTCAAAAAAGGTTGTAAAATAAATGAAAGCAGACTGTATTGTGCCTGTGCTATACATATACCATCATTTCAAGAAAAGGAAATTCACATCCACTCATTTCAAACATGCTGAATGTATCATAAATGCTGCTTACCTTCAGCTAGCAGTACAAGAGGGCTGGTAGGTTACTCATCTTTTATGGCAGTGATTTCCCGAAGTACACAGCTCATTGCTAAAACAAGTCATAAAAACATTTCTTTGTATATATTATACACAAGCAACACCATCACTGTATAGTGCTATATAAATATCCTTTCTGTCCTTAATGGCTCAGTCGGGCTTGTTTTTTGCTTCCTAGCTGCTTGGATTAAGGACTGACTGATTTTTTAGCTCCTGGCTGTGCTAGTTTATAAAAGACTGAATTTCCACTTTTGGTAAAAGGCTATCTGCATAAAGAGTGGCTAGCAGTGCCTAGCTGCATTAATGCATGGACTCAGGGTAGGTGCTTCTTGCACACATAATTATGAGTATTTTAAGCTATCCCTGTTTTGATTACTAACTTGGGACTTGAATATACTTTTCATTTTTATTCATTTTTACTGCTGCTATAAACTAGCTTTTACACTATTTTTTTATTTATATATATATATTTAACGAAGAGCTCAATAATGTCAATGAACTGTTAAGTGCTGGAGAAGAAATGAGCCTTTTCTATTAAACAATATATGGAACTAATCTATTTAAAATGCTTTAAGAACTTATTATTTGAACATTATCATATTCTTTACAAGGCTATGAATTCACACTACAGATAAATATATTTTCTTCAGAGAAATAAAATACTTGTTGTTGTTGTTGTTGTTGTTTTTCTTTTGAAAACACACAAAACCCAAAAGATTTTTAAAAAATGTGGTCAAAAGCACCTCTTATCCACTGAGAACAAATGGGCACACATTATCTATAGCTGTTCTGAAAGGGTCACTTGTTTTTTAGGGTGAGGTTATTCTAAACAAGTTTGACTGTATTGCTGATCAGATCTTTTTATAAGCTTGTGGTAAATGTTGAACACCACAATTCTCTAAAAACCTTGTCAGCACAAGGTAAGAAAACCTCAGCAATGTTAAATAAGTCTGTGAAAACTATGATGTGAAGCGGCTGGAGAGAACAGAGTGTGTAATGAAAATGAATCTGTCAACAAAGAAATCCAGATGACTTTGGGAAAACAACTCTTAAATAACAACATTTTTTAAAAAAAACTCTTGCTGGTTTGGGTTTGAAAAAAAGAAAAGAATAGGTATTTTATTTCTCTGAAATTATCTTGAAGATTACTTTCTTCTGATCCACACACAATCAGTATGCATGTCATTGCACTGCCTGTATTCTGATTTGACAACAAAACTTTATTTAATTTTGTGTATAATGAAAAATGCAGAAAAAGAAAAATACTTTGGTAACAATAGACATGAAATGACAGCCATTACTAAGTAGGCCATTACTGTTACTACATGCTAGGAATTTCTTAAGAATTCTCTGTCTATCTATGTATCTGTTTTTTGGCAGTTTGGAAATAAGGAGTGCTGGTTCATCTCTGGATGTGTTATGTAGCTGTGAAAGGTCTTATACTTTCATATACACCATCCAAGAACACTTAAGAAAACTCATATTTTAAATCTTTCAACTCTTCATCGTGTCATCCTCAAAATACACAAAATGTGTAGAATACAATAGGGGCATCCTGCACATCTGGGTATATTCTGTACCACAGCCTGGGAAAAGAGGGCTGAGAATCACAACTGTGTACTGAACATCACCTCAAATATAATATTCTGTAGTGTTCTCGTATCACAATTCAGTCATTAAAAGCCAGACCTGGACCACAAGGAGAGCCCTGCACTAACAGAAATGAGAGACTTACTATGCTTTGCTGGGTTAAAAACTGTCTGGACGGCCGGGCCCAGAGAGTAGTGGTAAATGGACTGAAATCCAGTTGGCAACTGGTCACAAGTGGTGTTCCCCAAGAGTCAGTATTGGGGCTCATCCTCTTTAATATCTTTATTGATGACTTGGATGAGGGAATTGAGTATACCCTCTGTAAGTCTGCAGATGACACTAAGCTGGGGGGAAGTGTCTATCTGCTGGAGGGTAGAAAGGCCCTACAGAGGAACCTGGACAGGATGGGTTGATGGGCAGAGGCCAATGGGATGAGATAAAACATGGCTACGTGCCAGGTCCTGCACTCTGGCCACAACTACCCCATGCAATGCTACAGGCTTGGGGGAGAGTAGCTGGAAAGCTGCGCAGAGGAAAAGCATCTGGGAGTGTTGGTCGATCTTCTCCTAACATGAGCCGGCAGTGTGCCCAGGTGGACAAGGAGGCCAACAGCATCCTGGCTTGTATCAGGAATAGCGGAACCAGCAGGACCAGGGAGGTGATCATTCCCCTACACTTTGCTCTGCTGAGGCTGCACCTCGAGTACTGTGTTCAGTTTTGGGCCCCTCAGTCCAAGAAGGCCATTGAGGCCCTGGAACACATCCACAGAAGGCCTACACAGCTGCTGGAGAGTCTGGAACACAAGTCCTGTGAGGAATAGCTGAGGGAAGTGGGTTTGTTTAGTCTGGAGAAGAGGAGACTCAGGTGAGAGAGACCTTATTGCTCTCTACAGCTACCTGAAGGGATGTTGTGGGGAGCTGGGAGTTGGCCTCTTGTCACAGATAACTAGTGATAGGACTAGAGGGAAAGGCCTCAAGTTGTGCAGGGGAGGCTTAGGTTAGAAATTACAAGACATTTCTTCTCAGAAAGAGTAGTCAGGCATTAGAACGGGTTGCCCAGGGAAGTGGTGGCATCACCGTCCCTGGGGGTGTTTAAGGAAAGGTTGGACCTGGTGTTTAGGGATGTGGTTTAGTGGGTGACATTGGTAGTAGGGTGATGGTTGGACCGGATATCTTGAAGGTCATTACCAACCTTAATGATTCTATGATTCTATGCTGAGCTGAGAATAAGGCATGTGTCTTATTTTTTTATTGTTACTAATACTTTTAGCCTAGAAAATGCTAACTATTATATATTATACTTCAATAGGACATGATAAATAAAATAATAAATTAATTATTATCCTGTAAAACATATGACTAATACTGAATTAGCTAGCTAGCATATGTTGGTAAAATCAAATCTAGCTACAATATTTCTGCAAAAATTCCTATTGATTTTGAGAAAGACAAGTAAAATGAAAATGATTTGACGTTTAATAGATTCATAACGCAGCATAAATCACAAAAAGAACACTGGCTAGGTGTCTTAATCCTTGGTACCATTCAAAGTTAATTTCAACTGCATAAGATAGCATAAACAGGCCTACATGAAGAGTAGTTGAAGAAATATTAATCTAGAAGATAGAAAATGAGAAATAGCTGAAGAGCTAGTTTTAGGGTGGAGGAGGAGAAGATTTACTATAAAGGATTTACATAGTAAGTATTGGCAAAGTATTATCAAAAATAATCAATCACCTTTAAAACAAATGTTTTTTCCCCTTGGGCACAGGCCAATGACCAGGGTAAGTATGGACTCTTCAGAAGTAAACCTGCTAATGTCTATAGCACTTATTATATATATTACAAAATTTTCCTTCGTAGTGTAACAATTTCCTGAAATACTTCCTATAATTACAGTTTGTGTTAGAGAAGTTTATCTTATAAAGCCAAAAGATAAGGACTATTTTGGCTTAATGGAACTTTTTATGAATGGTTGAGGATTTAATCTTATCTCCCTCTTCCAAGTGTTGTTGGAATTCAGCTGTCAAAGTGAAGGGGCCTCACTTTTGTCTTTCCTTACCTTCCAACCTCAAACTGTACATGAACTCCCCATTTTAACACAACAGTAAAATAATGATTTCTGCTTATACAACTCCTTTGGTTTTAAAGAGTGTAGCCCCAGTAAAATTTATTTAGAGTGAATGTAAACCACCTTTACAGAAAGGAAGCCTAGTAAAAAGGTAGCTGCTAGGGAAAGCACATAGGCAGTTGATTACAATATTGTATAGAAAACTTGTATTTACATTTTGCATATGAATTGACATTCATATATGCCTTAGACTCATAATTCCATCAAAACTTAAATTGTCGTCTTTTGGAAGGGTGAGTACCTGGGGGATGTCAGTAGGAAAGCTACCAGGGGAATTCTGCAATTTCTAATGCATGGTTCTCCCACAATTCTAGATAGGAAGAAAATGCCTCATCACTTGCCCAAGCTTTTTTCTGTGTAGGTCTGAGGCTCCCACTGGGTGGTCTTACATTTTGATGGTAAGAAAGTGTCAGCTTATTCAAAGATAATGAAATCCCATTTCATGGTCATGCAAGCATCACTCACGTAGTCTATATAATTCATATTTGGGTGCAGGAAATGCCACTCTTACAACTTCTTCATGGCATTGCAAATCCAGAACAATGTTATAACTTTTCTGAAGGAAGAATTTTTCCTTCATTTATCCAGCCAAGCATCCATTACACAATAATGAAGTGTTAACCACTCTATTTCTATAGCAACAGCTGACTTTGGGTCTGGCTCCTTCAGAGTTTGTAAATGTAAGTTGAACAAAGACATATATGTATTTGTTGCTTGCACATTGTGATAGAGGACATGCCTAATGGATTTTATTGTCATAGATCCTCTGCTGAATTTTTTCAGACTGACTTTCTGACTTTCTGTAGCAGGTTTATGTGGCAAGGTTTTGGTAGCGGGGGGCTGCAGGGGTGGCTTCTGTAAGAAGAGTCCAGAAGCTACCCCATGTTAGATAAGGGACAGTTTCAGTTGGCTCCAAAGTGACCTGCTGCTGGCCAGAACCAAGCCAATAAGCTATGTTGTTTGCACTTCTGTGAGAGCATATATGAGAAAGGGAAAAACAAAAACAAAAACAAGCAAGCAAACAAGCAAAAAAACAAACAAAAACTGCTGTACAAGAGCAGCTGGGAGAGTCAGGAGTGAGAATCACCCCTGCAGACACCAAGGTCAGCGACGAAGGAGGGCAGATCAGTCTCTGGGCTGGACCTCTAGCCTGTGGAGAGGACCCCACACAGGAGCAGATGATCTGGCAGGAGCTGTTGCTTGTGTGAGACCCATGTTGGAGCAGTTTGCTCCTGATGGATGGACCCCGTGGCACGGACACATATTGGAGAAGTTCTTGAAGAGCTGCTACCTGTGGGCAGCTCCCACAGGATCAGTTCAGGAAGGACAGCATCCAGTGGGAGGCACACCACGTTGGAGCAGGGGAAGAGAGTGACTGTGAAGGAGTGGCAGAGACAAAGTGCTATAGACTAACGTGCCCCTCAGGAGGAAGAGGTGGAAGAGGGAGGATGATGGGAAGGAGCTTTTAGTTTGTTTTCTTTGTTTCTCACTTCTCTAGCTTGTTAGTAATAGGTAATAAATTTCTCTTATCTCCCAATGCTGGTCTATTTTGCCCGTGGCAACAATTATTGAGTGATCTCTCCATTCTTATCTCAGCCCTTGAGCCCTTTTCATTGTATTTTCTCCCCCTTTTCCTTTGAAGAAGGGGAGTGAGAGTGGTTGTGGTGAAGCTTGGCTGCCCAGCTTGGTAAAACCACCACACATTCTTGTTTGCTAAGTTGTAGAAATCCATCTCAGAGCACCTTGCTGACAGCATTAGTAACCCTATTTGTGCAGAAACTACATGCAGGTGCTGAGGGAATGAACACCTTCTGTGAGGATCCTAGATAAAATGGGATAAGTGTCTTGATGAGCAGTCAGTTGTGGTATCTGCAGCAGGGTTGTTTATTGGCTGGCTACAATGTTTTTTTTTTTTTTTTTTTTTTTTTTTGGTTATTTCATTGGACTCTATATTGAGCTTGTGAACACAACTGAGGAGGTTAAAGGTGACTATGGAGGTTAAAGGTGACTATGGTACTACAAGTACAAACTATTTCCTTGGAGAAGTAGAGTCCAAACTGAGGAAAACTAAACAAAGAGGACATAATGGGATACAAATGTAAAATATGTATTAAAGGAATTTGGTTAATTTCCTTCCAAATGTAGCCATAATCTATGTAGCCTTGGTAAGCATACCGAGGAACTACTGGGGACCTAGGATTGCTGTACTATTGTTTCTTAGACATGTTCATGCACTGAATAAATATTTATCAAAATATGTGGTAAGTACTACTGTCCATTAATAATGCTTCCTTCACAATGAATGCCTAACTCAGAGTACTTGTTACATACACGTTCCTAACAAGACCATCTTTGTTTCTTATTCATCAGGAAATGAAGAACTGATTAAAGAGGTGACTTAAGTTCCTTGGTCAACAGAATATTTTGACTGATAATAGACCTAGTATCAAAAATTGTTAATTTAATTTGAGCTACTGTAGAACTAAAGATTATTCCCCTTATGCTTTCAGTTTAAACACTTCTAAGTTCCGCTTCCTGTTCTTAGAGAACAGGAGGGGTGCCTGAAGACTGGAGGATAGCCAATGTCACTCTGATCTTCAAGAAGCGCAAGAAGGAGGATCTGGGAAACTACAGGCCAGTCAGTCTCACCTCTGTCCCTGGAAAGGTGATGGAACAGCTTGTTCTGCATGCCATCTCCAAGCAATTGGAAGAGAAGGTTATGAGGAGTAGTCAGCATGGATTCACCAAGGAGAAATTGTGCTTGACCAACCTCGTTGCCTTCTATGATGGCATCACCAGCTGGGTAGATGGGGGGAGAGCAGTGGATGTCATCTAGCTTGACTTTAGCAAGGCTTTCGATACTGTCTCCCATGACATCCTGATAGCAAAGCTGAGAAAGTGTGGGATAGACGAGTGGACAGTAAGGTGGGTTGAGAACTGGCTGACTGGCCAAGCTCAGAGGGTGGTGATCGGCGGCGCAGAGTCCGGCTGGAGACCTGTGACTAGCGGCGTTCCCCAGGGGTCAGTGCTGGGTCCGGTCTTGTTCAACATCTTCATTGACGACCTTGATGAGGGAATAGTGCCCACCCTCAGCAAGTACACCGATGAGAGGAGTGGCCGACATGCCAGAAGGCTGTGCTGCCATTCAGCAAGACCTGGACCAGCTGGAGAGATGGGCAGGAAGAAACCAAATGAGGTTTAATAAGAACAAGTGTAGAGTTCTGCATTTGGGAAGGAACAACCGGACGTATCAGTACAGGCTGGGGGATGACCTGCTGGAGAGGAGCTCTGAGGAGAAGGACCTGGGGGTCCTGGTGGACGACAGGTTGCCCATGAGCCAGCAGTGTGCCCTCATGGCCAAGAGGGCCAATGGGATCCTGGCGTGCATTAAAAGAAGAGTGGCCAGCAGGTCAAGGGAGGTGACCCTCCCCCTCTACTCTGCCCTGGTCAGGCCTTACCTGGAGTACTGTGTCCAGTTCTGGGCTCCCTGGTACAAAAAAGACAGGGATCTCCTGGAAAGAGTCCAGTGGAGGGCCACAAAGATGATATGGGGCCGGGAGCATCTTCCCTAGGGGGAAAGGCTGAGAGACCTGGGTCTGTTCAGCTTGGAGAAAAGAAGGTCGAGAGGGGATCTTTTCAATGTTTATAAATTCCTGAAGTGTGGGAGACAAAGGGATATGGACAACCTCTTTTCAGGGATTTGTGGGGATAGGACAACAGGCAATGGCCACAAAATGGAGCACAGGATGTTCCACACCAACGTGCAAAAGAACTTCTTCATGGTGAAGGTGACTGAGCACTGGAACAGGGTGCCCCGGGAGGTTGTGGAGTCTCCTTCTCTGGAGATATTCAAGGTCCGTCTGGATGCCTACCTGGGCAGCCTGCTCTAGGGAACCTGCTTTGGCAGGGGGGTTGGACCCAATGATCTCTTGAGGTCCCTTCCAACCCCTACAATTCTTTGATTCTGTGAAGATGAGTAGCACATGCTATTTAAATAATCACGTGCTTGAAAGTAACTGCATGTGAAACAATACATTAATTACTTGTTTCTAGGACTGCATATAAGTTTTAAAAGAACTCATGACTTGTTTATTTTCTACTGAGAGAAAAATGGTAATTTTGTGATGCTGACTGCTGTGAAGGCAAGATCTCTTGAGGGCCAGATTTTATGGTTTTTTTTTTTTTTTTTTTTTTTTTGGTCCAGATTGATCGAATAGCTTGGTACACAGTCACTGCATGCTTGAGAGAAGAGGGAGAAAGGTTTTCCCCAGTTGGCCACAAAGTGGATTTATACTTATTTAATAGCATCTGCTAATACAATGACCACACCACTGCCACATACAGGAAATAAAGCTGGGAGAGATCCTGAGGATCCTGAGTTTGAGGGCGGGGAAATGCTTGGTATGGATTTCTCTGATACTTTCAAAAGTAACTGAAATATTCCACAGCTACGCTAGGCAGTTTACTCAAGTGCTTCCTTTTCTTATTATTAGAAAAAAAATCCCCTACAACCTGTTGCTTTCTTGCTGGTCATTACCTTTTTATGTTTATTTTTTTGTCTCCAACATAGACATGGAGAGAACTACCTAGGTAAAGCAACTTAACACTTCTCAATGTTTCCTTAAGTAATACCTTTTCTAGACTTCTGAATATTCTGTCTTTCTTTAGATCCTCACCAGCTGGTGGTCTACATGCCTCTCGTCTTCATTTCCTCAACAAGAAGACACCTGACCAATGCAGTACTACAGGACTTATTTATTCTTTAAATGCCATTTGTTCAGCAGTTCTTTGAAGATATTTCCATATGTTTCTAGCTCTTCATAACTTCTTCCCAACTAAGCCGAGTTTTGGCAAGACAAACTTAAAGATTTTCTACCTACAGGGTACCCTTGCTGCAAAATTTATTATGATTTGGACTGGTGTATTGAAAGGTCAGTGGAAAGTTGGCTGGTCCAGGATCTTGTGATCAGCAGTACAAAGCATAGCTTGTAGCTTGTTATTAGTTATTAGAGGAGCTAATTGGAGTTAATACTTTTTAAGCAGGTTTATTAATGACCTGATGGAGGAGATGGAAAGCACTTACAGCAAATCTGTTGATGATAAAAAACTAAGGGAGCAGACAGTAAGGTGGAGGGCAGAGCAACTATACAGAGAGCCCTCAGCAGACTGGAGAAATGGGCTGACTGAAACTTCATGAAGTCCAACAAAATGGAATGCCAAATTCTGCCCCTGGGGAAGTATAATCCAATGAACCAGTACAGGCTGGGGTCCAACTCACTGGAAAGCAGCTTTGCAGGAAAGAAGCTGGGAATCTTGATGGACAAAAAGGCAACTGGACAACATGAACAAGAATGCAGCCAGCAGTGAAATAATTCTCTCTGATCAGCTCTTGTGAGAACACGTCTGGAGCACTGTGTCCAGTTTTGGACAGACCTCAGTGGATTTTGTTTCCTATGGAATGGGTAGATAATTAACACAGAGGGAAGAATGGCCCACATAACCTCCAAACAGAAGATTCTGGCCAAACGTATGGATCAAAAAATGTTGCGTAACATGAGAATTATTACTGACGTGGTGGTGACTAACCTACATCTTGCTCAATTTCTATCTTTCTTTCCTACTCAAAATGTACAAAACTTCATTTCTCAGCAGCTTTGGATACAGATTAAAAGTTAATGCTTCATTTGAATACCCACTCATAATGCAGAAGGGTTATCATGCTGTAAATATAATTTATGTATTATTATGGAATTAATACGCAATGATTTGGACCACTGTCTGTCTTATTCTGGATTCTGTTTAATCAAGTGCTCTCTGTATTATTTACTGGATAGCTATTTTGAGGTAATTCCTGTACTTAGCACTTGCGTAGGAGGCTTGGAAATATCTCTGTCCTGTGTTACAAAGTATTTTTTTTAAATTTTCTTGAGTTTCCTGATTCCAGATTTTTAATTTTTGTTTTGTAAAGGAAGAAAGTTCAGATCATTATGCAGTCATTGTTGTAGTTCTTGGCATTAATGTATGGCCCTTCTTGTCTTGTCTTTGGGAATTTTTCCTTCAGAAAAATTTTAATGAGAAAACCTAATCATGTTGTGAAATTCCACATGCAAGTTATTCAGTTTAGCATGGTTAGAAATAAGACACATGTAAATGTAGTGAGTGATACACATGTACAGAGCAGCTGTTATACATTTTTCTGAATAAAACATTTATAGAAATTTACTTTTTGCCAGAATGCTCATGTAAACCATGCATATTAAGCATATTCAAGATCCAGCTCTACTCATTAACATAAAAGAGGTCTACTACGAAATTCAGAATAACTCTTGTTTGGGGAGTTTTACTTTGCTATATATGAGGCCAAACAATGCTGAAAACGTAGGACCCAACAAGGTTCTTCCGAACATAGTAATTTGTGGATTGGTTACTAACACTGGTAATTCTGAGGCAAATAGGTTCCATCCACAGATTCTGTCATTTTCCATAAAAAGTTTAATCAAGACCAGTGCATTTGTTTGGTGACAGAATGTAAATGCCTCACATCCTACTATATTTGTAATAAACCAATCAGCAGAGAAACAAATGTATCATACAAAAATAGGTTTCATCTGGCTGTTATATTTTGGCTGACCATGCAGCACTAGTGAGGATAAAAAAGTTTGATGCAGATATGATCACCGGGCAAAAACATAAAAGATAATTTGTACTATTTCTTGGGATTTGTACATTATATATCCTACATTTTCTAGATACATACCTGTTATTCATGTGAACACATACAGACTTATACTAAGTCATTCAAAGTATAGTTCACGTCACCCTAATGTAAATTTTCAAAACAAGTAAGATGAATCACATTCTAAAACCACCTAAATCTACTCACCTCAGAAATCTTGTGGACACCCTGTAGCTTTGATGCAGATGTTTCACTTGTAGATAATTGAGGTTAAGAATATAAGAACACAGGAAAATGGCTCCCTATTGTATCAGAAGAAATGCCTGTCTAGACTGGCACCCTGTGTCCATCTATGACCAATAGCATGTGCGAGAGGAATATAACGATATAAGACTAGAGCAAATATATTATACTACTAGAACGTACAGTATGCATTTTTGCTCATTCTCTCTCCACTAAATTAGAATTAAAGAATTTAAGCATAGAATAAACATGCAGAAATACTTCCCCTGAATAGTATCCAGCATTTAGTTAACTCCAGATTTACAACTCAGAGTTTCATGGGATAGAGTCCTTTGTATTTCAAAGTCTTTGATGGATTTTTCTGTAGTGAATTTGTTGAAATTTATTAAACACAGGTAAAGTTTTAGTGATGTTAGCCAATATACATCCTTCCATAGAATCATAGAATCATTAAGGTTGGAAAAGACCTCCAAGACTGTATGGTCCAACCACCTCCCTACCATCAGTATAACCCACTAAACCATGTCCCTATGTACCACATCCAACCTTTTCTTGAACAGTCCCAGGAACGGTGACTCCACCACCTCCCTGAGCAGCATGTTCCAATGCCTGACTGCTCTTTCTGAGAAGAAATGTCTCCCCATTTCCAACCTGAACCTCCCCTGGTGCGACTTGAGGCCTTTCCCTCTAGTCCTATCGCTAGTTATCTGTGACAAGAGGCCAACTCCCAGCTCCCCACAACATCCCTTCAGGTAGCTGTAGAGAGCAATAAGGTCTCTCTCACCTGAGTCTCCTCTTCTCCAGACTAAAAAAACCCACTTCCCTCAGCCGTTCCTCATAGGACTTGTGTTCCAGACTCTCCAGCAGCTGTGTAGGCCTTCTGTGGATGTGTTCCAGGGCCTCAATGGCCTTCTTGGAAAACTGAACACAGTACTCGAGGTGCAGCCTCAGCAGAGTACAAGGGGAATGATCACCTCCCTGGTCCTGCTGGTTCCGCTATTCCTGATACAAGCCAGGATGCTGTTGGCCTCCTTGTCCACCTGGGCACACTGCCGGCTCATGTTAGGAGAAGATCGACCAACACTCCCAGATGCTTTTCCTCTGCGCAGCTTTCCAGCTACTCTCCCCCAAGCCTGTAGCATTGCATGGGGTAGTTGTGGCCAGAGTGCAGGACCTGGCACGTAGCCATGTTTTATCTCATCCCATTGGCCTCTGCCCATCAACCCATCCTGTCCAGGTTCCTCTGTAGGGCCTTTCTACCCTCCAGTAGATCGACACTTCCCCCCAGCTTGGTGTCATCTGCAGACTTACTGAGGGTATACTCAATTCCCTCATCCAAGTCATCAATAAAGATATTAAAGAGGATGAGCCCCAATACTGACTCTTGGGGAACACCACCTGTGACCAGTTGCCAACTGGATTTCAGTCCATTTACCACTACTCTCTGGGCCTGGCCATCCAGCTTGTTGTTAATACAGCAGAGTTTACCTGTCCAAGCCATGGGCTGCCAGCTTCTCCAGGAAAATACTGTGGGAGACCGTGTCAAAGGTCTGCTGAAGTCTAGGTAGACTATGTCAACAGGCTTTCCCTCATCCACCAGGTGGGTCACCCGGTCATAGAAGGAGATGAGGTTGGTCAGGCAGGACTTGCTTTTCATGAACTCATGCTAACTGGGCCTGACTGGGCCCGTAATTTCCATAGTTACGTTACACGTATACTGGATTATGCTGAATGTAAAGATCTTTCCCTGTATATCTGCTGTATATTTTATGAAGTTCATATTGTCGTTTTGGAACTTGTTTCTTATTATAGTTAAATAAAGGATACCTGTTTGTATTTTGCTGCTTAAAAATACCTGGGCCTGAGGCAAAGTAAGAGTAAAGGGAAAACAGTGTAGAAGTCTTTAGAGAGTACAAAATCTATGTGCTCTTGAATTAAATTAAAAATTACTGTAGCCCTGGGAAAGAAAAATCATTCATTTATCTAATGTAGCCAATACACTTTGCAGATGTTTCTAACTTCAGGAGAGGCATCTAGACAAATAAGACATGACTCACATTTTCCCCTATTTTATTTAATTTATTTCTTCTTGTCATGAAAGATTGCAAATGAATAACTGATGCCATTAGAAAAACACATTATTGACTCTTATTTAATTCTCAGTTGGAAAAAAAGTTTGCTGAAAAAGAAAACCCTCTAATGTGATTTTTTTCTGAGATTTAGAACATTTTTGGAAGCTTTTGAACTAGATCATAAAGTCTTTAATATTTTATCTTTTAATACCAGCATGTTATGAATTTGGGGACACTAATAATTATATTTTTATTTTTATTTACTATTAACTCATTTAACAATGGAGAGGAGCTCTATGTACTGGTTTTGCAAGGGATAGATTTAATTTTCTTTGCAATAGCTTGCATGGTGTTATGTTTTGGATTTCTGAGGAAAGCACTGTTGGTAAGACATTGATGTTTCAGCTGTTGCTGAGCAGTGCCTACATAGTCGTCTGTGTTTCTTATGCTGTCCTGCTAGTGAGCAGGCTGGGGGTGCATAGATATTTGTGACAGGACACAGCCAGGACAGCTGACCCATACCATATGATGTCATGCTTAGTAATAAAAGCTGGGAGAAAGAAGGAGGAAGGGAGGGATGTTGCGCATGATGGTGTTTGTCTTCCCATATAGCCACTAAGTGTGAGGAGCCCTGTCTTCCTCAAAGTGGCTGAACATCTCATCTGCCTGTCAGTCGGAAGAAGTGAAGGAATTCTTTGTTTTACTTTGCTTGTGTATGTTGGTTTTACCTTACCTATTAACTGTCTTTATCTCAACCCACAACTTTTCTCACTTTTACCCTTCAAATCTCTTTCCTATCCCAC
This sequence comes from Anser cygnoides, assembly GCF_040182565.1. Lineage (NCBI taxonomy): Eukaryota > Metazoa > Chordata > Aves > Anseriformes > Anatidae > Anser > Anser cygnoides. Next base: position 147,916,014 of record NC_089874.1, on the reverse strand, counting down.
AGAGGGGCTGTGAGCAAGTGGCTGTGTGGGGCTTAGCTTCCTATTGGGGTTAACACACAACACTACCATCTGTTATAGATTTCCTGACCAATGTATTTGGAAAATTATTTTAAGATGTGCTTAAGACCCCATACTTATATGGAAAAGACTAAAGGCTTGCTATGACCCCTAGACAATACTGGCCTTCTGCTTCTGTGCTACAGTATTTCTTAAATCATACAGAGAATTGATGACACAGAGCAGCCTATTAATGGTTTTGTGTAAAGTATCTGGCTGGGGTCTGAAGCTAAATGAAAATTGTTTCTTTTCAGATTGTGGGGCACATATTTGGCACATTATTAAATTGACTCATCCACAGAAATGTAGGCATCTTTTTCTAAATATCTCATTAATCACCTGAAGACACTTCCACCCTTTCAGTTTGTATGCCTAGCTTAGACTCAATACTTAAATTTTGAAGGCTGAATTTGGATAAAAAAGGGATTGCACTTATAATTCTTAGAATCAAAACCCTTATGTAGTTAAGGGGTGGTGAAGTGTTTTATTTTATTTTGATTGCTTTAGTCTCCAACCAGCAAAACAAGTAAAAATATGTACTGAAAAAAATGTAGAAATATTGCAATGCAGTGAGTTCTGCTGCTGCTATATATCCAGAAGGTAGTTTGTATTCTAACTTGCTCATATTTATTCCTGCTTATTATGTACTCTAAAGGTTTGTAAAATAAATTTTAAGACAGCTAACTATCCCCTAAAATCTGTAAATTTTGGTGATATTCCAGCTTTGCCCTATCTTTATATTCCCACAAATGATAAACACAGAAATTATTTGCTACAACAGAAATTTCTCATTGTAGAAGGGAAAGTTTGTTGAGGTCAGTATTATAACATTCCAGTCATACTGTTATTGAAGAGGTTAGCTTTCCAACTGTAAATCAGATGTGATATTGTAATCACCTACTTTGAAGAAGTACCTGCAATAATCTAAATGGTGACTGTGAAAGTGAAGATTTTCCATCACCAAAGGAACAATATACTGTATATTCAGAGTTTTAAATTATGTTAGAATCTACAGTCCTTTGATATAAATGGAAAATATCCTGTTGACTATATTAGTGACTGGAATGCAGCATTTTGATTATAGAGTAACTTTAAAAAATATATATATTTTCCAAACATAGACAACATTAGGATTCCTATTCTAGATCTGTGAAAACAATGACCATGTTGTTAATCATGTTATAGATTGCTGTTGCACAAAGAAGGAAGTAAAAACAAAAACAAAAACAGAAAAACAAAACAAAACAAAACAACAACAAAACACACACACACAAAAACAAACAAAGACCAAAAAAACCACAACATACACACAAGGAAATCTCCAACTAAAACATTTTTTCATCACTTTAGGAGAAAATTGCATGGAGAAGAGAAGACTCTGGGAGACCTCACTGCAGCCTTCCAGTGCTTAAAGGGGACCTACAGAAAAGCAGGAGGGGGACTCTTTGTTTGGGAATGTAGTGATGGGACAAAGAGTAATGTTTTTAAACTAAAAAAAGGGTAGATTTAGATTACGTATTAGTAAGAAATGCTTTACTCAGGGGGTGGTGAAGTGCTGGAACAGGTTACTCAGAGAAGTTGTGGATGCCCCATCCCTGGAAGTGTTTAAGGCCAGGCTGGATGCACCTTCGAGCCTTCGAGCAACCTGATCTAGTGGGAGGTTTCTCTGCCCATGGCAGGGGGAATGGAACTAGATGATCTTTATTTTACTTTTTATCTTTTATCCCTCTGCTATGGGCAAATAATTCTGCTGATTCATTTGATACCATCAGAGATTACTATGGAATAGAATAAAGTAAGTTTTTTTTTTTTTTTTTTTTTTTTTTTTGTGAGCTACAAGATCAGTGATATATTTACTAGTACCTGTTATTAAGGTAGTCCATGTACATGGGTTAGAAGATGTCAGTTTAATAGTCTTTTTTGATAACTATTAATAGGAAAACAATATAATAAATCTACAGTACTGAGCTTTAAGCAAAAGTAAATTCTGATTGGAAATGGTGTAGAAGAGGGTTAATACTAAAACTGAAAGATGGATAAACAAAGGCTACAGAGATTCATGAACAGGAGTTATTAGGATCCAGAGAAGTTCAAGGAGTGCTCAGGAAATGGTGCTGGAATTAGTTTTGTTTATTGGTATGGTTTTGTTTGAAATAATTGTATGTATATTTACTATACTTCTAGATTATTCAAATCATTTTAATACAGGAAAGGATGAGTATCATACAAATAGATGTAGATAATCCTGTGGATTAGTGCAGTAGAAATAAAATAACACTCCAGCAATACAATCTAAGTCATTCCACCTGGTGGCTGGGAGGAGAGGAGGGTTCTTGAGGTACTAGATGTTTTGAAGATAAGAATGTGTGTCAGCATGGATGCAGTCACTAGAAAGGCTAACATGACTTAATAAGATGGCAGAATCTTTAGTAGAAGGGAGAAAATATTAATATCACTTTACAAAATATACATGATACTTTTTTATGTTCCATCTACCCATATTCTGACAATAAGAATTTACACTGTAGTAAGTATAGCAAAGTTACCTCCATATATTCAAATATTACAGGCATAAAGGAAACCCCTCTATTATCTCCAATGAACCTTGGATTATGATAAAGTATAAAAAATATGTATTCTTTTCTAAAGCATATCATGCTTTCATATCTCTGAACTTTTGCTTTCCATCTATTTAGATCAACAATAAAGCTAACCAAGAAAGGTAAAAGAATCATCTAGTTAAACAGGATCCTAACAAGAACTTAAACACAATTGCCAGATTTATGGTTTTGAGTACAAGATTCCTCTGTGCCACCCTTAAGGCAAAACTGCTTTGGCAAATCAAAGAAAAGAGATCAAAGAGCACTAAAACATTGGGGAACTCCCTGGGCCTAGCAGAGGGTAGGATTAAACAAATGTCCAAAAGCTTCCCCAAATGTGCCAGTGCAGTAAGTATTACAGTGTACACTTCTATGCACTTTTCTGGACTTCAGTTAACATCTCTGCAAAGAACTGGACTCAGACTTTGTGTTTACTTCAGTTTCTCAGACCGATGAGATGAGGGATGAGGAATTTACACCATAGAATACAGTAAGCCAAAGCATTAAGTTAAACTTTGGATATATTTTCAGCTATTCTGTATATGTGATAGGCATGCAAATATTGGTATTGTATGTATGAAAAGTAAGCCAGAAAATCAGAGAGCCTGAAATCATTATACTTGAAGCTTTTCTGGTGAGAAGAAAGAAATACGAGATCATTTTCCTTGGCATTTTTATTATAGCCTGGAGATGGTGCTGCCAGCCATTTTGAGAATAGTTGTTTTCTTCTATAAGAGTTTTAATATTGCATTAGGGATTTTTAAATTATAATTGTTGATTCAGTTTTCATTTGCTGTGTATATCTTAAATAGGTGCCAAGAGTCAGATGCTGTTGTTTGGAATATCATAGGTAGGTACTTCAGGAGGAAAAAGATGTTTAAAACAGCATTCATTTTCATAGTGATGATGATAACTGCTTAATAGCAAAAGCAGACATTGGCCTCTGTCTGAATCCTTTAGAAGTTTTATTCTTTGCAAGGAGGGAGTCTTTGCTGTCTAGCTCACAGCACTTAAGAGACAATGCATAAAGATGCTATAGAATGCATTGTGGATGTTTTAGAAGAGGAGAGGCATCAATTGCAAACAAATTATGATGGCAGGGAAATTGTCCTCAGAAATGAGAGGAATGTCTTTAAAACAGCTTAGAACCCAGCTCGTTTAGACATTAAAGATAATTTGCTGGACCAAATTCTGTTATCATTTGAATAAGTCTGTGGCCAGCACAGTTTTGCTGAGTTCATTGCATTTATTCTGTCTTCTAACCAATGTGAATGAGAACAGAATTTGGCTAGTGGAGCAGTAGTGCTGTGAAGCTCCTGCAGCAGAAACTGGGAGGAAGTCCAAATGATTAATGCAAACCTGACATTAAAAAATAATATAAAGTCAACACATATCAATCTCCCCACACTAAAAGAACTGACAGTACATAGAATTAGTATAATTCATGCACCTACTAAAATAATTAATACCTCATTGTATTCTACTTGCTCTTTAGATGATGTTATCCTGTAAGTGAAATAAGTTTAATATTCCACTGATCTGTAATGTTAATCTCTTACAAATGTGAATTTAAAAAATAATAATAATAATAAAAAAAAATAACCTGACTCATTATGTTCATTTTCTAACTGGAGCAACTGGAGCAAGTTTATTTCTTTTCAACCTTTGTTCTACTACTTCTGCATCTGAAGAAACGTTTTCCATGTTGGGACATCAGACTTAAATGCAGTCTATATCCCATATTGTTTTGCTGCAGCCTGACTTGAAATCATTATGCAAATTACTGTGCTCATTCCAGCAGAAATAAATTGCTCAAAAAGCTTGAATAAATTTTCCTTTTGGAAAGTTAACTTTATCAGGTCAAAATTATCAAGGTGAAGTCAATCAGTTTTGATTCAGTAAGGACTATGATGTACAAAGATATACATGCATCTGAAGAAGAGACTATAGAAATCAACTGAGTGTAGTGATATCTAGTTAACCATGCTAAAGAAAAAGTAAATCACAAGAGCTGAACCTCGACGTCTAGCACTGTTGGCATAAACTCATGCTTAGAGATTTACCTTCTCCTAAAATTCAGCATCTGCTCAACTCACTCAAACAGTAATTTTTCCCTTCATCTTATTAGTTACATTAAAAAATAAAATTAAATGCACCATCAGAACAATTCATTGAAATTTAGTGTTGTGTTAATTTTGAAAGACAGTGAAAGTCATCCTTTGTCTGAATGACAGGACATTTTTGTGTGGGATAAACACTCTTACATGGATATAAAAATAATCATTCATTTGGAAAGTGGGAGAGAAAAGGTGCAAGATTCAAGACATAGGTATTAGAGTTTTGGAACTCATATAATGATGGCTGAATTCTTAGTCTCCCAGACCTGAGACTGTTTCATCCATTTCCTATATTTTCCAATATTTCTACTGTGTTCCTTCTTTTTCCTCCTCTCTTCTATATTTTCAGGTAGTTCTGAAGTAAACTGATTTTGAGTATACCAGCGCTAGACATAAATTCCTAAAATGACAGTTAGATTCCATAAATTGCAATTGTAGATCTACATCTCACAATACATTAATGAGAATGCATTGGGAAACAGATAAAAATTGAATGAAAACATAATATGCACTTGTTTACTGAATTGTATATGTTGACAAAAATACTGAGAGCAAATTAATAAGGAATGGGCTGTAAGATAGTTGTGGTGGGTTAACCCCAATAGGCAGCTAAACACCACCCAGTCACTCCCTCTCTTCCTCTTTTTTCCCCTCTCTCCTTCTCTCCCTTCCTGTCTCTGTCCCTTCCTCCTTCCTTCTCTCTCTCAACAATGGGATGGGAGAGAGAATTGAAAGGTTTAAAAGACAGAAAATTATTGGGTCAACATAATGACAGGTTAAGTGAAGGAACAAAATAAAACAAACAACAAAATCCAAACCAACAAGTAATGCAGAAGTAATCATTCACCATCAGAAGACTGATGCCCAGCCATGATCTGAGCAAAGCAACTTTGGGAAAATTACCCTCCTTGCCCAGTTTTACTGCTGATCATGACATTATAAAACTTGATCATGACATTATATATCATGGAATATTGGTCAGCTATGGGTCAGCTACCCTGGTTGTGTCTCCTTGCAGCCTCTTCCCCCTCTCCAGCCCACTTGCTGCGGGGGCAGAATAAGAAACAGAGGCAAGCACTGCTCAGCAATAGTTTAGATTAGTGCTTTATCAACAATGTTCAGGTCACCAGTCTAAAATGCAGCACTGGGCTTCTGTGAAGAAAATTAACTCCTTCCCAGACAAAACCAGTATAACAGTTCAGAAGTTTCCTCTGGCTCAGAATGTCCTGGAATTTTTTTGACTGTTGGAAGCTAAATCCATATATAGCTCCCACATTTCTCATTTCATATTTATTTATTATTATTAATATTCGTAAGAATCTGCTGCTTATTGATGAAGAGAGAATATCAAGATAGATATTTTGGATCTCCTTTCAGATAGATTTGTGCAGCTTGTGTATTTAACTGGGGCCATGTGGTGGTTGAAAACTTTTACTTTGTAGGAGAAATTAACAGATTTTAAGCTAGTATTAACCTAAAACTAACTACTGGACTTATTTGACTGTGTTCTAGCTTGTTTTAGCTATTCCTTTATTTCTCTGATAATATTCTGCAGTCTCATAATAATTTAAAAATAAATTTATTAAAATATTTACTGTAACCAAGAGTAATCATACAAATGTAGGCCATATGCAACAGAAAAAGGAATCACTTGAGATGTTATAATCTAATTATTGTTAATTAGATTAACAATCTCTTCTACCCTCTTTTACCTCCTCCCCTGAGCAGTGCAGGGGAATGGGGAATGGGGGCTGCAGTCAGTCCCTAACACTTCGTCTCTGCTGCTCCCTCATCTTCACTGTCTCCCCCGGCTCCAGAGTGGGGTACTTCCCACACTGATCCTATGTGGGCTTCTCACAGACAGCAGTTCTTCAAGAACTGCTCCAGTATAGGTCTGTACCATGGGGTGCATCCTTCAGAAACAGGCTGCTCCATCATGTTTTGCACGGACAGCTGCTCCTGCTATGCCTCTTGCTCCACAATGGGCTCCTCTCCACAGGCTGCAGCTCCGGCCCGGGGCCTGCTCCTGCGGGGGCTCTCCATGGGCCGCAGCCTCCTCCAGGCCACATCCACCTGCTCCACTGGGGGCTCCTCCATGGGCTGCAGCGTGGAGATCTGCTCCATATGGGACCCATGGGCTGCAGGGGGACAGCCTGCTCCACCAGGGACCTCTCCAGAGGCCGCAGGGGAACTGCTGCCGCATGCCTGGAGCACCTCCTGCCCTCCTCGTGCACCAACCTTGGGGGCTGAAGGGCTGGTTCTCACTCCTTTCTCTCCCAACTGCTGTGGCACAAGTTTTTTTTCCCCCTCTTTTAAATCTGCTCTCCCAGAGGCCCAACCAGAGTCGCTCCCTGGCTTGGCTCTGACCAGCAGCGGGTCCCTTTTGGAGCTGTCTGGAGCTGTCTCTGATCTGACATGGTGGGCTCTGATCACAGAAGCCACCCCTGCAGCCCCATCACTACAAAACCCTTGCCACATTAGCCCAATACACATGTCAAAATTTGTAGCTGAATGGCCCCTCACCAACCCAGTGGCTTTGTATATATTATTGATATGATTAAAGCCCTCTCCTTTCCTATCTAATAAATACTCTACATCAGACAATGTGATGGCATGTTAGATAAAGTAGACCTAGCAGTGGTACAGGGGTGCGTGCAATAAAGGACTGATTGATGTTCACTTATTTCTTCATTTACCTACCTGTCTTCAGTATACATACTGCCATCTGAGAAAGAGATGCCATGTACTCCAGAGTTTTAAATCAATCTTACCTTTCTTCAAACTCATTAAATCACTCAGTTCACTGCTGTGAAAATGATTTGAATGTCTCTATTTGTTAAAATCTATGATACCCTGACTGTGTAGGGAAACAGTTTCATTTTACTACTGACTGGTAGCTACTGTAGACTTTGTTAATTTAAAACAAATCAGGTGTGAAGGTTATTTATTGCTTGGCAGATTGAACACATTTTGAAAGCCTGTTTGATTTTTTCAGAGTGCCTTATTTTGCAGTTGAATGGTACTCACCAAAATGCTTCTGGTTAGTCACATTTTGTTTGTTTTTTAATCCAAGAAATTACATAATCTTACTCTCACGAAGAAGTCCTTTGTTTAAAAATAGTTGAATTTATTTGCTGTGTCCAGCCAGAAGATACTTAAAACAAGGACATAACAGATGACTTTTACTCCTACCTGATCAGACACAGCATGTTCCCCATTAACATAGAACCATAGAATCATTGAGCAGCCCATGATAGAAGGAACCTCAAAGATCATTAGGTCCAAATTTTCATGGGGAAAAGGGAGCCTAGATGAAGTAATCTAGCACCCTGTTGAACAGCATATTGAAAACCTTCAGTGATGGACATTCTACCATGTCCCTGGGGAGATTGTTCCAGCAACTGATTGTTCTTATTGTAAAAAAGTCTGTCTTATATCAAGATGAAACCTCTCCCAGTGTAGCTTGTATCTGTTGCCCTTTGTATTCTCTATGTGTATCCTGAGTAGAGAGCCTCTTTGGAGCATGGGCCCCACTGTTGACCCCTGGGGGACCCCACTTGTGACAGGCTGCCAGCCTAAGTAAAAAAACACTAATCACCACCCTGTGAGTGCAGCCAATTTCTTACTTACCTCATAGACCACCTGTCCAATCTGTATCTTGCCAGTTTGTCTAGGAGAAGGCTATGGGAAACAGTGTCAAAGTTCTGCTGAAGCCCAGGTAAACAATATCCACTACTCCCCCAATGCAGACAGAAGATGTTACTTGGTGTAGAAGTGATGAGTTTAGTCAGGCATGCTTTGCTTTCAGTAAATCTATGTTGGCTTTTCACAATCACCTGCTTCATTTGGTTTGTAATTGTTTGCAGGAGGACTTCCTCCACTACTTCCCAGGGATTGAAGAAGGACTAATGGGCCTGTAGTTAGTTACTTGCATCCTCTTTTGGGAATTTCTTGGGTCATGGGTATGACTTTTGCCTTCTTTGAGTTATCAGGGATATCTCCTGATCTTCACAACTTTTCAAAGATTATAGATAGTGGTCTTTCAACAATGTCAGCCACCTCTCTTAACACCTTGGGGTGGATTTTGTCCTGTCCCATAGATTGCAAGAGGGTGAAGACCAGCCCTTCCTTCACTACTGTTGGGTCGATGTTTGTTAGCAGCTGAGATCTGAGCATATTGAACATTTGTATTTCCACACATACTGCTCTATGCCAACGTGCCAATCCTTCTTATGTCATCAACAAAACAGAACAATCTCAAGACCACAGGAATATTCAACTTATTCAGATATTCTCACATGCACCAGTCAAGTTGGCAGATATTTTTGATTTGAAATAGGAAGGTGATTATTGACGTCTTATAACTGCTGTTCAACACAGCTTAATGGCAAAGGTAGAACAAAATAAGAAATTCAAGCATGTAAGGTGTTAATATTCTCAAAAAGCTTGAGTGTTTAAGTCCTTCTACTTCAAGCCTCACAACTGACAGAAAAGTTATACAGTAAATACAGATGCTGGCCCAAAGGTATTGGAGTACTGGAAAGAACCAGCCTGGAGATCATTTTTTAAGCCTTGTACCATGTCTCTTAGAAAAAGGTATTTAGTAAAATGGGAGAATATTAAACAGCTTAGAGTGAGTTCTAAACTAACAAGAACTTTAGAGGTTTTAAAATATTATTGCCTGCATAGTGTTTAACACAGTAGTCCACAGACTATATTAGAGTCTTTATGCATCACACAAATTGAGTAATGTGTTAATAAAAACAGGATAGAAAACTTCACCTGGAGAGGACAGACATGAAGAACTCCTTCATTTATATTAGATTGATCCAAGGGCCCTTTAAGAGGGGAAGGGAGCTGCTGATTTTGGAGCTGGGTTTCAATGAGAGGACGGAGACTTTAGTTAATGGCTCAATGATGGGGGTTCATTAATTATTAATAACAGCGGAAATCAAGTGAACTGCCTGAAAGTAAAATAAATAAATAAGAAATATACTTGGAGTGCTGCAAACAGACTTATATAGCAATTGGTCTGCCATAACTACACATAAGACACCATAGCTGACCTGTAGTATGAGAAAAAAAAAAAAAGACATTAGGAAATGTAAAACAATCTGACATCTTAAAGGATAACAAATTAATCATTAATAACCAAGCAAAACCTTTCCACTTCTCTAAGACTTGAAACACAAGTGCATCATTGGCCAGAATATCTGCAGTTTGGGAAGATATCCAAATTTGAAATATTAATCATTTTGCTGCCATAGAAAGCATTTAAAATCCATCTTCAACAGCCCCACAATATATGAGGCAGTGAAAGATGGTTGCTTAAAGTATAAATCTTTAGGTCTGTTGGTAATGTTAAGTTTAGAATTATTTACATCTGTTTATGTAACTTTACAAACTTTCTGATAAAGCTGTGCTAAATGGATCAGTGACTTTGTCCTGACCTGGTTACTGCAGCAATCATCATCTGGAGTGATTAGATGCAGACTGTGCTTTGTCTCTGCCAACTGTAACACCCCCTCAGAAGTGCAAATCCAAGAATAACATAAACAAAAGATAGAAAAGATCTTCTAGTTCATCTAGTCTTCACCCAGTGCCAAGTTTGGTAAATCCACAAGTGCATGGAGGCTGCACATGAGATTTTCCTATACATTAAGGAAGACCATACATGGACCCTGCTCAGAGAGCAGCAGTCTGGGGAAGCTTAATCTTCTTCAAGAGCTTTTAGGAAGCAGTTATACATGATTTGCATAGACCTGGGGGATAACTTTAGGTCTTGCCTCATGGCAGGTTTGCAGTTATACTGTCAAATACATCAATACTCTGTTGAGAATATGGAGAGTCTGTAGTTCATATATTTGACCTGTGTTTTGGATCCTTTTTGCTTTCAGACACCATTAAGAATTCCCTAGTTTATTACGTAGCAATACAATAGCTTTAAAATAATTTAAAAAGTATCAACCTTGGTGTTGGTTTAGAAATTATGCAAACCATCACCATATAAAGCTGGGAAATTAGCCACTGCCGCATCTTTGTGTAGAGGTCAACTGTTACTATTTCAAAGAAGGCTTCTGTCTTCGATTAAAACGGTGTTATCCAGCTTTAGAGTCTATCACTGAAGAAATAGGACAAGATGTCTCCTTCATTAGTGATTAAAATGATCCACATAATAGCTGAGTAATAATGATGCAGAAAATGGCTTTTACAGACAGGCAGTCAAGTCTTTCTTGCACTAGTAAAGGTTATTGTTATGAATTTATTAGGCTTTGCCTTTGATACTCTATACAGTATCTAATTGTTGCAGTCAGGTGTGAAGGAAAAAAAAAAGAGGAATGGTGTTGACTTGAGCACTGTGGTTTTTGGATTAGTGTTTGGTCTCATATTACATCAACTAAAGTCAGTGAAGGTAGTAGTGTTCATAGGAGAAACTAGTTTTAAAAATGAAATATGGACAAATGTTCAAAAACAATATGATTCTTAATTGTGATTCTTCAACAAAGGACATAAGAACAGCCCTGATCTTTCCTTTTAGAGCAGGCTAGTGGGATCCCCATCTGGTGAACAAGAATCTTTTCATACAGAATCTTCTGACAGCAGTACAAATGGGGACAACATATAAATTAAAATTGGAAGAAAACTGATAGTCTCTCTCCTGCTTTCCTGTAGGTCCCTTTAGGGACTCAAAGGGTGTTATAAGGTCTCACCTGAGCCTTCTCTTCTCTGGGCTGAACAACCCCAACTCCCTTGGCCTATCTTCATAGGAGAGGTGCTCCATCCCTTTGATCATCCTCTGGACTCGACCTAATAGGTCCATGTCCTCCTTGTGCTGGGGCCCCAAAGCTGAACACAATGCTCCAGGTGGGGTCTCACAAGAGCAAAGTAGAGGGGGAGAATCACTTCCTTCAGCCTGCTGGCCATGCTTCTTTTGATGTAGTCCAGTATATAGTTGGCTTTCTGGGCTGCAAGCACCCATTTCCAGCTCATGTTGAATTTCTTGTCAACCAGCATCCCCAGGTCCTTGAGCTGCTCTCAATCCATTCTCCACTCAGCCTGTATTTGTGCTTGCCCTGGCCCAAGTGCAGGATCTTACACTTGGTCTTGTTGAACATCGTGAGGTTCTCACAGGCCCACCTCCAGAGCTTGTCAAGGTCCTCCTGGATGGTATACCTTCCCTCCAGAGTGTTAACCGCACCACACAGCTTGGAGTCACTGACTTGCTGAGGGTGCACTCAGTCTCACTGTCCATGTCACCAACAAAGATGTTAAACAACACCCGTCCCAATACTGACCCCTGAGGAACACTACTTGTTACTGATCTCCACTTGGACATGGAGCCATTGACCACAACTTGTTGATTGTGACCATCCAACCAATTACTTACCCACCAAGTGGTCCATTCATCAACTCAATTTCTCTCCAATTTAGAGACAAGGATATCACAGGAAACACTGTCAAATGCCTTACACAAGTCCAGGTAGATGATGTTTGTTGCTCTTCCCCTATCCACTAATGCTGTAATTCCATCATAGAAGTCCACCAAATTTGTCAGGCACCATCTGCCCTTAGAGAAACCATATTGGCTGTCACCAATCTTTATAACCTCTTTATTTACCATGTGTCTGAGCAGTTTTCCAGCAGGCCCACAATCTCTCCAGTTTTCCTTTTTATCACTTACGTACCTATAGAAGCCTTTCTTGTTGTCCTTGATGTCCATGGACAAGTTTAATTCTAATAGGGCTTTATCTATCTTAACTTGATCCCTGGTTTCTCGGACAGTTTCTATATTCTTCCCAGGATATCTGTTCTTGTTTCCACCATCTGTAAGCCTCCTTTTTCAGTTTCACTTTGGCCAGGTGCTCCTTTTTCATCCTTGAAGGTCTCCTGGCGCTTTTGTCTGACTTCCTCTTTGTTGGGATGCATCATAACTGAGTTTGGAGGAGGTGATCCTTGAATATCAAGTGACCAGCAATCTTGGGCCTCTCTCCCCTCCAGGGCTTTGTCCCATGGTACTCTACCAAGAAACCCCCTGAAGAAGCCAAAGTTTGCTCTCCCAAATTCCAGGGCAGGGAGCTTGCTGTGCTCCCTCTTTGCTGCTGTCAGGGTCTTAAACTGCATCATTTCATGGTCACTGCCCTTTAGTTTCATGTTCCCCACCAGTCCCAGCTTCTCCTAACTGTTGTTGCTTTCTAAAACTCCTGAATGAAATGCTTGTTGCCTCTTTATAAAATAATAATCTTTATTTCTTTCTTTTATGATAAACTTGATTTTGACATGACCTCAGTAGAGAAGAGACTTTGGGTGATAGAAATTATTATGTTAATCTTATTATGTTAATCTTAATATAATTACTTCCACAGTTGTAATTTCAGTTGTTCCTATTGTTAGTTACCTTTTCATTTTCATTTTAAAAATATTCTCTTTTTTTTTTTTTTTTTCTTAAAGTTAAAATTCGGGAATAGAAAGATGGGATAGAATAGCTACAACAATTAAAAAGTCTGTAACTTTAAAAGAGCAGTATCAGGACAAATTCTCTTCCTCCCTGTTACTACAAAATTTATTATACCTCCCCCTCAAATTGTCCATGTTATCAATAGCTGGTGAAAATATTTCTTTATGTATGTTCAGGCATATTGAGTGGTAGTATGGGCAGTTGTCTGTATATGATTTAGCAACCTAGAGACAATCTTCCAGGAGACAAACATGTTTAGGTCATGCTCAGGGAGCTTTTCATCTCATCTATGTCATATGTTTACTCTAGAATTAGACAAATCACTCACTAGAATTCCTTATTTCTCTCTTTAAAGAGATAATACACAATAAGTACTCACATTGGGTTAGATGAATCCCACTTTAAATGTACAGACTAGTAAGCTCTGATTAAAGGTCTTGCTTCAGGCATAGACTGTTGCCTATGGCAATAGGCATATCAGGGCAACGACACCACAGTTTTAAGTAAGACAGAAAGAGCTTTTCCCTACCTCAAAGAGGCAGCTATGGCTCCTTCAACATGTATTTCTTTAGAAGTGTCCTTTTGCAAGTACCACTTTCCCCAACGGCACATGTTCTAGAGACCAATCAAATTTCCCAGTAATACAGATACAGGGCCCTAATGTCTTCCTATGCAACTTCAGTCTTTCCTATCACCACAGACTTTGCTGTTGACAGGAATCAAGCTATATCAAAGATATTTTTACCTATTTTAAGAAAAGCAATTTTTTTTTTTTTTTAAATACTGAGAGGTCTTTGACTGTAAACCGGATTGACAGGAACAAATTAAGCTTTAGGCTTTTTGCACTGCAAGAACAATCCATTTCTAATGTCAAGAAAGATCCTGAGACACAAGAGAAAGTGCTCAGTGAAAGGTCTGAGTCCAGGATGAGGGAGGCAGAGAGAGACCTCAGTGGAGACAGTAGGAGAGGGAACAGTGTGTCTTCATAAGACTTCAGGGAACACATAAGCGGATGTGGAGTTTCTTTTGCTCTCTCCCAGACACTTTGCTATCCCCCTCATTGTCTTCCTCTAACTACCAGACCCTTTTCCTCTGCTCCATCCCCACTTCCATCTTCACAGAGGTCTTTATGCACCCACCCTGAGAAAACATTGCTTCTTCATATTCCTCCAAGAAATCCTTATTTAATCTTCTATACATCTTGGCAGACTGATGGAAAGAGTTATATTTGGGATGGCATTGTAGAAAAGTTTCATTTCATTAAGCAAAGACTTAGTTGTCCTTTACATCTCCCTGCTAACTCCCTTCATCCTTCTCAATGTTTTTCCCCAGCACTAACATTATTTGGACTAATTCTGTATCTCTGGTCGTAAGAAGAGCAGAAAGTACGCTATGTTAAACAAGTCATTCTAGGCAGCTGTTAATCCTATCTATGCAATAAATTGTCTCTGAAAGTTACCAATATATTTGCATTGGTCTGTAAGCACCAGAATATTCCAAGAGAGAAGGAACTTTCTATTCCTTCCATTGGGCAGAGGTTAGGAGGCCAGTCACAGGCAGAAATGACTTTATACATAAATCCTGTTGCTTGGAACATTTTCTCTGTTCTGATGAGTCTGTGTCACCCTCAATCATAGGTGCATTCAGGAAAGGGTAAAGGCAATATTTGGTATTTGACTGAGTTGAAACCAAATGAAAAACAGCAACAATACAAAAGAAAATCAATACAAAAGATATTCTTATGAAGTGGAAAACTTGCTTTTCATCTAGCATTGACTTCATGTAAAATACTGCATTTTATAGTACAGGTTAGTGAAGTTGTTCAATATCCTTCAAAACAAGAATTGCATTTTCTTTTTTTTCATTTCAAGTTTTCAGAAATGTACACTGATAATGAATTGCAGTTAGATATATGTTACAACATATTAGTTATGAGCAGCAGCTGTAATCTTTCTGCTTTTCACAAAAAAAAAGTTGTGAAGAACACTAGCAAAATTACTTTTATAATTTTAAGACATATATCATATTTTAATTTAAACTGCACAACAGAGTAAGTTCTTTGACTTCTTAAATGGAGCACTGCAATTTAAAATCATGCAAGGACAAATAGCTGGACCAAAAATTCCACTCAGTTTCAGAATTACTCTGAAGTCATGGCCAAAAATTATATATAATTACACATAACTACAAAAGGTTTTCTCCATCTACTGGGTGCCACATTATTTGCTGCTCCATTAATAATAAGGTATATTATTCCTTGAGAGATAGTGCAAAATATAATTATAGGTTATTTTGAGGCTTTCATTACAATCTCCTGTTTTTATGTGCAGATGAATTTCAGAACATTCCTCCTTTGGGGGTAAAATTTTCCAAGTTTGGTCTCGCCTAAATGTTTGGTTTCGTTTGTCTTTTGAGGTATAAAACTTCTGAGGACAGTAACTCCAGGTGTTTTGGAGGGAAGAATACGTGTAATTCTTCCACATCCCTGCAAGCTTTTTTTTTTTTTTTTTTTTTTCTCTTCATAAATACGTAGCTAGGGGAATAAAAGAAAAAAAAAAAGAAAAAAACACACCCTTTTAGGCCTTATGATTCAGAAATGAGAGATTTAAAAAATCAGAATGTTTTCAACCGTTGACATGTATTTTGGAAATGTTGAGATGCTCAGCAGCCCACCTAGGCAGCATGGGCCTCTGGCAAGTGAACCTCATGCCTGTGGCCTGTTGACCATTCACAATAGTGAATCTATCTACACAGATTTATAGCAGTCAGTGTCAAGAGAGTGGCCCCATTGACTGGACTAATGGAACACAGTGTTTTTGCCCATGTCATTTCTCATGTTCAGGCCCTTAAGAGCTGATGAATGTATCCTTGTGGCATAGTCTGTCCTTCCTTGTTTCCTTTTTTGCTTTCTTCTCCTTCTTTCCTCTCTTCTCTGTTCCCCGCCCCCCCCCCCCCCCCCCCCCCCCCCCACCTTTTTTTTATTTGGAGTATTCTGGAGCAGGGTCTTGCCAGCAGAGGAGGCCACACTTGTCACTGGTTTCACACTGAGAACGTATTTCTCCAATACTGCGATTACAAGACTGGGGCAGGGGCGCAGTAAATAATAGCTACTGTCCTGGATGTTGTGATCCTGAATTTTAAGAACTTCACTGCAGGAGCTCTCCTACTTCTTTGCAGGGTTATTTCACCTCTTATGTATGCCAATTTAAAGCAAAAATGGTTACAGTTGAGGATGAACTAATATCACAGAGAAAACTCAGAGACTCATTTAGTCTCATTTGCTTTTTAAAATTTCTGAGTTGATGACTGGTCTGAAAGAGATTACTTTCTTGTACCTTCTGTCTTGTACAATACAAGATCTTTCTTTATCATCTCCAGAACCAAGTAAAGTTCTGCATCTGAAATGTCTGGAAAAGTCTAATACAAGGACTGTGTATCTAATGCTTTTGGAGAGGACAAACACAAAACTAAAGAGGGCTTGGATGCATTTTTTATATTTACAGTTACTTTGTATAACCTAGATTATTCTCTCCTATCTACACAGACTGCTACAATTCCTGGAACTGCTTCTCTTAACGTTGACTACCTCCTGTAGAGCTTTTCCTTCCCAAGGAGATTAGGCTTCATTCTCCCAATTTTTAGAGTTATTGTGGAGAGCTTTGGGTGGCATCTTGTCTACAGACTGTAAGATGGAGGAGAGCAAACAAGTGTTTTGTGATAAACAGTGACAAAGTAAAAAGTCATACTTCTGGCCTTTACAGGAATAAACTGACTATATTGTGTCTTCGATCTGCTGACATTAAAAAAGGGACTTATGTCCCATGCTTCATGCCATTGAACAGATTCACTTTGTCTCCCTACTTGTAGTATGCTGTTTTGTACCTCTTGCTAGCACATATCTGGATTACCAAACACATCTGAGCCTTCAACTAAGGAAAAATGTTTATGCTCTAATGCACACTAGGATGGATAACTAAAGAACTCATAGAAACTCACCAAAGTATCCTAGTCCCAAAGAAAAACAAACAAACAAAAATATTAGGTAGTGGAAATCCATCAGCATGATATTCTGCCCATATGGATCCCAAGCCCAGCAGAAGTACTTTGAGACTGCTTATACTGCACCCAATATTTGATATTTGTCTCATGACCCAGGTTTCCTTAACTCAGCCTATAACTACACAAAAATCATTTCAATAACAAATGAAGCATATTTCAGTACTGGCTGGTGGGATAGGGCTACGTGGCATATATGTGTGGTTCTATGGTAATATTTGAAGGGTCCTGCCAGGGAGTTGCCACTACTTGTGTGTTTGATAATGTGCACGAGCAGTTCTCATCCTTCAAAGCATAGAAATTTCTGTGATGCTCTGGAGTCCTGTAAGAGTGTGTACTGTATGTGCAGATAGGTTGCTCCAGTGCAAACCATTCTTGCTTAGGTGGAAATTTCGTGAGATAGATCTATAACAGTGTCCTGGTTCCAGTTAGGACAGAGTTAATTTTTCCTCATAGTAGCTGGTAGGGTGCTATGTTTTGGATTAGGATGAGAAGAGCGCTGATAACATGCTGATGTTTTAATTGTTGCAGAGCAGTGTTTACACCAGGCCAAGGACTTTTCGGCTTCTCGCTCTGTCCTGCCAGCGAGCAGGCTAGGGGTGCAGCAGGACCTGGGAGGGGACAGACCCAGGACAGCTGACCCAAACTGGCCAAAGGGGTATTCCATACCATCTGACGTCATGCTAAACAATATATAGGGGTGGCTGGCCGGGGTGTGGGGCTGGCTGCTCTGGGATAGGCTGGGCATCGGTCAGCGGGTGGTGAGCAATTGCATTGTGCATCACTTGTTTTCTTACACATTATTATTATTAATACTATTATCATTATCACTATTATTATTATTATTGTTATTATTATATTCCTGTCGTAATAAACTGTCTTTATCTCAACTCACCGGCTTCACTTTCCCGTTTCTCTCCCCCATCCCAGAGAGGGAAGGGGGAGGGTGAGCGAACAGCTGTGTGGTGTTTAGCTGCCAGCCGGGTTAAACCACAACAAACAGCGATGTAGACTTGGCTCATATTTCACCTTCAGGTATCTATTATTGTTAAAATAACAATATTCCTTTGTTACCTTAATAATTATTTTCTTGTTAGAAAATTCTATAGGAAGATAAAAAATGATGTATCTTCTCTACATAGACTCATCTTTCAGGTAAATATGTTATTAGCCTCTATTTTTTAAAACCTTAGCATATACACAGGAAACTGGAAAGGTTATTGGTATGTCTTCTGGTATAATAGGTAAATATTTGTAAATAAAACATATTATTTACCTGATAAATACTCTGCCATAGTAGTTCTGGTCTTTTGCACAGTGTAAATACATCCAGATGGATTTCATTATTTTTAATTATGTATTGTGAATATTTCTACTTTAAAAGATTGTTAAATTGATATTAGTTAAATACCTCCAAAGCTTTGACAGATGAAGTTCAGAAGAACACTGACCTAACTGAGACCTCATCTTCTACCTGAAAGCAACAGCCTCTGAAGGTGCAAAGAACTAGTGTTGGTTATTAATTTCTTCATAGCTTCATGTCTTGTTTCAATTTAAGTTGTCATGTTGGTTCTGCATGGTGATATATTCCTTTTAATGACAGATGAAGAAGCTGAGCTAAATCCATTTTATGAAGGTCATCTGCAGCCTTGAACCTTGATCTCAGTAGTGAGATGAGAGTATTTTATTCATTGTATCAGGCTGTCCTTCTCACATACAGTGGTAGGGCGTATTTTTTTAAAACTAAAGCCAAGCACTCTTGTATGTGATGGCCCATAATATCCTGTCATTAGTGTATGTATTAAAACTATAAAACAAGAAGTCAGAGCTGCTCCTAGAGCTGTATCACAGGTAGTGTATTAAGGGAATACAAGAAAAACTTGTTAAATATATAACATGAAAAAATATAGAAATTACTGATCATAAAAAATGTTCCAAATTAAAGGCTCATATATTTAAATTCTTGTCCTCTTTTTCAAATTAACAAAGTTGAGAGTGCATAGGTAGCCAAAGTTCTCATGGAGTGTATGTTACCCAGTGAGTGCAACCCTTTAAAGTTTGTTGTTCTGAATATGGTTACTGTTGTCATTTTCCAGTTAGACCATGCATTGTGGTCCACATGGGAGGTCTGTTGTACCATCTCCTGGTTCAGTTCATTGTACTCTGAGTTGTTACCAGATTCCTTTCCAAAAAACCAAACAAACAAACAAAAAAAAAAAACAACAATATTCTTGGCTGAAACCAGCTGCGTTCTGGAATTCTGCTGCCTCCCATTGCTTTCTGAAGGTTTTCTAGTTTTTCATCTACTCAGTTGGTCTTGCTATTTTAGTTTATTTCGTTTCTTCTAAAGAGAAATGAGAGGTTAGTATTGTCTCTCAATTTTTGTCAATTACTGTTGACAAGCTACTATAAAATTCTGCTATTAAGAAATAGGACATATTTTTCAAAGCAACACAAAATTAATTAACATATAGAATGCACTAAAGAACACAGGGAAAATTTGTGAGTGGAGAAATGCACTGGATTGTAGGATGTATGGGTTTAATTTTCCAGTGTTATTTTAGATTCCCATAGTCTTGAAACCTGTTGAAGGAAATTAACCAGTAATGATAATGCACTATAACTTAAATCAAAGGATTAGTCTAATGCAAAATTCCCTTTCAGAAAATGCACCCTTTCAAAAAGAAATCAGTTTTACCCTTGTAATGGAGTAAGATGATCTGTACTGACATATGAAAAACAGAGAAAAATAGTCTTCTATGTGACTGACCTTCTTTAAAAAGAATAAGAAAAAATAACTTCTGTTTCTAAATCTTACTCCCAAACCTCTTTTTTGACAGTTTTATTTCTTCTGATTGCTCTTCATAACGGTAAGGGATAGCTCTGAGAATTTTAAGAAAATATTGGTTTGACCAGCATGTGACAGTTCCAGCCAAGCACAGAATGAAGTGCTGAATTCCACTTAAGAAGCTCACTTCTTGCTTCAGAAAATATATTTCTTCTACATATGATGAGCTTTCACATAATTTGGATAGCCTCCAGTATTTGATTGTTATATTTAGGCATGCCACCCTGATCTCAAATTCTATTTCTAAAGAGAGTTAGGTAAGAAATCCAAAGTGGCTGTGCCTCTGTTACAAAACTTCATAATTCTAATTCATGACAAATATATCACCCACATAAGTATGCAACGAAAATGTAAGTTGACTGCATTCAGTTAATTCAAATACCTGTCTTTTAGATAATGAAGTTAATAATAGACATCCAGGAACAAATAGATTAAATAAATAAATAAATAAATAAATGCAGACAGTACAAGCAACTCTTATCTTTTATGCAGCTTCCAACCCAGCTATCATTTTTCAGAGCTGTTACAGAAAGGGAGACTAGGGAGGTAAGACAAGTCTTTGTTTACCATCTAGAAGGTGAAAAAATGTAAAATTTTGGTTTACCACCCCCTTTCCAGTACCACAGAAATGTCTGGAATCACATGGAGAATGCCTTAGCATAAAACGTATTGATAAAATGCATCTGTGTGGTAAAGAGGAATAGTTTACATCTACATCGAGTTTACGTGACTGGGTTTTGGTAGCAGGAGGGGCTGGAGGAATAGCCTCTATGATTAGAGACCAAGAGCTGCCCCATCTCAGGCAATGTCATTTAGGCAGCTTGACATAGGACCCACCATTGGCCAAAGTGAGTCCATAAGTGATGCTGGTTGCAACCCTTGTGAAAGCAAAATTAAAAAAAAAAAAAATGCTGCAGAATAGCTGTTGTGAGAAAGAGTGAGAAAATGTGAGGGAAACAGCCCTGCAGACACTGAGGTCAGTGAAGAACGAGGGGGAGGAGGTGCTCCAGGTGTCAGAGTAGAAGTTTTCCTGGGACCAGGAGTCCCATGCAGGAGCAGACTCCAAGCCAGAACCTCAGCCCATGGAGAGGAGCCCATGGTAGAGCAGGTTTTTTTTGCAGGAACCCACAGTGCAGCACTTCGTTACTAAAGGATTGTAACCCAAGTAAAGGACACATGAAGGAGCAATTCTGAAAGAACTGTAACCTGTAGGAAGAACCTCCATTGCAGTAGTTCATATATCTTGTGGAAGGGACACCTCACCCATCCCTGGGAAACAGTGTGAGGAGGAAGGATCGGCAGAGACAAGGTGTTGTGAAATGACCACAGCTCCCATTCCCTATCTACATGCGCCACTCATGGTGGAGGAAGAGGTCGAAGAGTCAGGAGTGTAGATGACTTTGGAAAAAAAGGGGGTAGGGGGAAGGTGGTTTTAATTTTGTTTTTCACTACCCTACTCTATTATTAACTGTCAATAAATTAAATTAATTCTTCCCAAGTTGAGTCTGTTTTGCCCGTGACTGTAATTGGTTAGTAATCTCCCTGTCCCTATCTCAACCAATGAGCTCTTACACTGTATTTTCTACCTCAGTACTGCTGAGGACAGAGAGTGAGAGAGTGGCTTGGTGGGCACCTGGTGGCCAGCCAAGGTTAACTCAACATCACAACTGAAAAAAACCAAACAACAAACCATGACCAAATATAGACAGATGATTGCAGAGATCATTTGAGTTATTTACTAGACAGTTAACTAAAACTCTTGAGAGAGAAATGAAGTCTTTTTCCATCTAAAAGGCTGGAGATGTTTCTCCAGGAAGAGTTTTATTTTTCTGAGAGGATTCAGTACGATCCCTTGGGGAAGGAGAGGGGAAAAAATCTTTCATTTGCTTGCTGCATAACTCTTGTTTGAAAACGTTGGAGTGGACAGGAAGCTCTGTAGGCAAGGCTGGATTTCTTTAATCAAAGCAAAAGAAAGCACAGCCTGATACCATTTCTCTGTCAGAACTAAGAGCTCCTACTTCTCAAAATACCATAATTGTTTCTTACTTTTCTGTCATCACTATTTGAGAGTTAACCTGGAAAATCATTAAAACTTTTTGAGCTAAATGAAAATATTTTATCCACCATACATCCTTTCATAAATAAAGAGTCAAATATCTTAAAAATCTGGGCATGCTAAGAAATATTTTCTATATTACCAGCTTCCCAGCAAAGACGGCTAAAATCCAGAAGAAACTGTTTTGGGATACTCAGTTGTCCCTTCTGGGTCATTCTGTTGGACTAGAAGATGCAGAGTGCATGAGATCTAGACCTACAAGAATGACTCCTATGTGAATAGGCTTCCTTACATTTACATTGTGTTTGACATTTCTGAGGCTGATTTTTTCTCTGAACTCTTAGCTTATGGCTGGGGGCTGGAATGAGATTAAACTCATTCCCAAAATAAAAGACATGAACAAGGGAAAAATACAAGCCTGTATTTCTGAGTAGCTGAAATATGGATTTTGGCTTGACTGTATAGTCTTTATTCATATTAATAAAAACTTATCGAGGAAAGCAGGCTTACAAGTTTCAATAGGAGGAAACAAACAAACAAACAAACAAAAAACAAAAAAACCTCAGCAACTACCGTGAATAAGTATTCATGCACAGAAGCAAGATTTGTACAATCTAGTCCAGTTAATAGTAAACTATTACAGAACTTTACTTGACTGTCTTTTGTATGATTCTTGGCCAGAAAGCCTTGAGGATAAAGTACTCTGCTTTTCATACTGGGGAAGAAGAAAAGCCAGTTCTGATCAGCTTTATTTGCATGTAATTTACCCATAATTCCACCTGCCAGCTTTTGATTTTTTGATTTATTGTGCCAGTGGGTGGTTTGGCACCTTACTGCTCCCAGGAACAAGGGAGGTATAAAGTTGGTTTGGAAGCTACCTTTTCCTCTCAGCTGTAACAAGTGTAAACTCAGCATAGCTGAATGCTCTGAGTTGGACCCACAAAAATACTTTGGCACTTAAAGTTTCATCAAAGTCCAAGCCCCAGTTCAGTTCCTTGCTACCTAACCTTGCAGCTCCTTCCATTTTATTTTATTTTATTTTTAAATTCTTTATTTTTATTAGGAATACAAGCTTCTTGATACTACTCTGGATACTTAAATATCTGCTTGTGGAACTTCCAAGAATTGCCTACACATAGTCTGTCCTGTTCAATGGGTGCCTTGTTTGTACTTGGGACCTATAAAGTTATAAATTTGACATGTTGCTGAATGTTTCATTGTGGGATCTGCTTAGGGAAATATGTTGTGAGCAGAATGATTAAAAATGATTAAAACATGGTGTGAGTGGATAGCAAGTGCCTTAACTTCTGGGTTATCCACTCTTCTCCTTCCTACTGAGTGCATCGAATCTTCAAATACATGTGTAAAATGGAATGACTGAATAGCGAGGACAAAAGTAAAGGAGTTATACCCAGAAATACTCTACTGACAGCTGCTGGGAACTTATCAGAGGTTAGGAGGTACAGCTTAAATTCTCAGAGAACAGAAGAACTATTTCATCCCACAGGCCAGCTAAACTGCTGAATAAAAACCAAACACTATTAAGAGCTGCTGGCATATTTTACAAGAAGCAAGTGTGTGAGTTAGTGAGAATTTCAAGAACTGTGAATAGGATGAGGAAGGATTTGCCTTTTTTTAGCCAAAGATCACTGCCTAGTTCACTTTGAACGATGGTGGTTCTTACAGGTCTGCTTGAAAATGTCCAATTCAGCAGTCTGGCTTCGATGAAACTGTTTTGAGCAGCTAGCTCTGCAACTAGAGGCAGACTGAGGATCTAACAGGGCTTCAAGGCACCCAGTTTTGTTCAGCTACCTAGTTACTTTAGATGTTTATCTCAAGATATACTTGGCCTCTCCTGCCCTAGCTAAAAGCAATCTCAAATGGTTTAAAGTTATATGCTTTAGGAACAGATATAACAGTTTCTCACTGATCAAGGATTATACTGGAGAATGACTTCTCTAGCCCTCTAAAATATTGAGTTGTAAATTTTTATTTTTCATAGAAAATTAATGTTCATAAACATTCTATCTTCAACCAAAAATAAATATTTTTTCTTTCATTTACTTAAGCATATTCTAGTTGTCAATATATATATAATAATATATATATAATTCTCCCCCCCCCCCAATATTTGGTTCATGGTTGCTGTAGCAATTCAGTTAGTACATATGATCATTCAGTTAATTCTAATGTTAAAGGTGGCAGAATGATCAACAAAGATTTCAAAAGTTAACTTTTTTTTTAACGAGGTAACTGCCTTAAATGTCCATGTACAATATATAAAGAGCTACTCACAGAGCAGTTTTTCCATGATCACATCTTATCCTAGCACACCCATTCTCCTATTACTATTGCTTTCTGAGGATTTTTAGCTGTATTTAGGCTTTGCATCACTTTGTTTGATCCTAAATAAATGACGTTAAATCAATTTGCTTTGTTTTAGAAATATTTCTCCCCGACAGTTTCCGTCTGTTAAAGACGGGGAACTGGCTGCAGGTTTTAAGTAAACTGCATATACAGAAGATTATTTCTTTGCCAAAACCAGCATCAACAAAAGGGTTCCTGCTATGTGCATCGCTGGAAAACTTGATTGACAGTAAATCTGGAAATGGGCATTAGTAAAACACTGCTTGTTTTGCTCCGTTTACGTCACTTGCTCAGTGTGAGGTTCCACGTCTGATATTCCTTTATGCCTCCTCAGCTGGAGGCAAGGGAAGAAGAATTTGAGTCTATCTAGTTTTGTGCATCAAGTTATGGTGTTTACCTTAAGAGGTTCATATTCTTAGACTATCTTTACCCTCAAAGTAAAAAAGATTATCAGTTAAATAATTGAGTGGGAGCCTGAGGCACTCAGATGTGTCTTCTGGAACAGTATGCTCATCAAATTCTCCATCAACTATACCTGAAGTTAAAAGTGCTGGGACTCTTAAACCAGGTGCCTAATGTGAAAATACTGTGAAAATAGCTTCTGTGTTTGTGCTTTTTTTAAAAAATGGAAGCCAATCTGTATATTTTGTGGGTTATCCCAAGTTTGTTTTGTTTCAAGAGCAGGATTATTCATATTTGGCACTTATGTTCGATTTTTGATAATGTTTTTCTCATTTCTACATATCTTATAGGCTTACATTATAGACAGTTGTTCTCTATGTTTGCATTTTCTTTGTCAAAACAAAGAACTGGCATAATTATGAGAAAACGGCATAATTATGAGAAAGGAAAAAGAAATGTAAGCAATATACAGAAGTTATTTAGAAGAAAAAGATATTTAAGTGACACAAAAGTTACTGAATAAATTAACTCTGATTCATTGATCGTGAAACTTTTTACAGAAAAAAAAATCAAGAGTCAATGATTTTTTTTTTTTTTTTGTCACTTTATGTTTTGCTTTTCTGCTTATTTTCATTGACAGCTGTATGTTTTCACTGATTTGTTAGAGAAAGGTTTGCAGAAGCAATTGGGAACCCTGTTTTCAAATTGTGCCACAACTCAGTTGAATGTTTTTTTCTCTTGTATATGATCTTTCTGAATACTAATGAATTTTTAAGGAAGGTACATTTTGCATTCAAAAAGACTACCATCTGTATGTCAGTATTTAAGTCTAAAAGAGGTTTTGAGCAATTTGACTGTGAAGTTACAAGCTTTAACATGAGCACATCGGAACTAAGTTGTAGCTGAGCAGCAATTTGTGTTGATTGTTTTCAAATGGTAGATGTAAGTGCCTGGAATAACAACCGGACACCTTAAACTTTTTGTGAATCTAGATCTTTGAGTCCTTCATTGTTGGTTATTTCAACTTGAAACACTCAGGTTATGATTTTCAGAAGAACTGAATATTCAAAGTTGTAGCTGAGGTTAATAGATATTCTATTAAAAAAAAAAGTTACAAAGAATTTACATTACTCTGAAAAAACAGAATACTTACTTTGGCACCACCAGAGTTACCACTTTTGGTGTAATTTCAATATGCCTTCATACACTGTGTAGATGTTATATAATAAACAATGCCTGGAGTTATACAGACTGAAGAAGATAAAAGTTCAGCTGTTTCTGCAGTGAGGTAGAGGGCCAATGGAGGAAAAAAAAAAAAAAAAGTAGGCAATTATGTAGTTAACTATTTTGTCATATCCAAATATGTTAGGAAAAGAACTGAAGTTGTCTGAGCAACATTAATTTTGGCATTTCTTAACTTTTAAATGGCAGATTTCCAATCTGAAGCACAGTTAAGCATAACTACATATAATAGTTAGCAGGAATCTACTTAACTATATTCAAACATCATTTTGAAGATTATGTCACTAATTTGTTTTGTTAACTGTTTAAGATCAAACACGGAGATTTTTAGATACTTGCATTATAGGTGTACTTGCATATCTTAGAGAATGGAAAGAATTATTTCAGGTTAAAGGGAGAACTGAAAATAACTTACATGTACAGTAGTGAGGTGTAGGGTAACAGTATTTCTCCTCTGGACAGATGTAGTTGGTGATATATCTGGATGCATAAGCATATGCCAGTTGTATGTGTTGCAGGGAAGAAAGAATGAGCATAAGAAAGGTGTACAGATGGCCAAGGCATTTCAACTCAGGTGAGACTATCCATTGTATCCAACTATAATCTGGGAGAATTGCATATGTACTGACATTGCATATGAATGCTGAAAAGTCTGAACAGCTCATTGGGGAAGAGCGACAAATAACCTTCGATGGCCTTGTTGCTACTTGGATTGCAGTTCTGCTTCAACAGACAGGGTTATGAACAAAATGGGTTTCTCTGAGCCATATGCATCCTTGGCCTCAGGAAAACTCACTAAGGGCCACCTGGCTGACAAACTGATTTATTCCTCAACTTCCTTTCCAGGTTGCTAGAGATTACCATGATTTTTCGTAAAAACATAAGACTTGGCTTTCTATTTTATATGTATTTTTAAAGATGCTTTGGATACAAGTAGAAATGTTTGGCTTGATTTTTAACACAGAGCTTTGTGTTCCACTTTGGAGTATTTTTATTGCTTCTGTCCTCAATTATATTTTCATGTCCAAGAACACAGAAATCATTTTCTCAGTGCTGACCTGATCTAATATTGGACACTACAGCGTATGGAAAACTAATTCTGTCCTCATGTCACTGTATAAAGCTTCATTTAAGACATTTGGCAATATCATGGCCCCAATTCATTTACACTGTGCACCTGAACACTTATTATTTCCTTTTGGGAGTTGTGGAAACTGAGGTACATAGAAATATATTGCCAAAACATTTCTAGAAAGTATGAGATTAAGACTAGGTCTCCTGAATTCATCTACAAGTCACTTGTAGTCTGTCTAAATACACGAATCAGCAGAATAGCATCAGAAAAAAAAAAAAAAAAGTGAATGACTGAAGATTCAACGATGAGGAAGTGAACAAAGAAAAAGAAAACTGTTCTTCCAGTTAATCCCAAAAGAAAAATTAATTATTGAACTGTTATTCTCTGAAAAACTGAATATTGAATTGTTATTTTCCTGTGAAGGAGACTTGTCTAGCCATAATGTACTTTCTAAACTATTAGAAGAGAAGTGTCAGCAGATTGCAAAACCATTTTTTGCTGCTACTTTGGTTGCTTATGATCTTTACTCACAGTCTGAGTAGGGAATATCACAGGCTGCTCTTTAAAAACAAAAACAAAAAAAAAAAAACAAACAAAAAACAGCAAACAAATAATTTTGGTATTCTTCACAGACCATTTGCATTCCTAAGCTAAAGGAGTCTCAGAAAAGAGAAGAATTACATGCTTTGTTTTTCTGTCCAAAGAATAACTAAATTTAGCTTCTTTCAAAAAAACTTTTTCTCATAACTTAGTTTTGCAAGGAAGTTGCTCATTTGAATACTAGCAACTGCCCTACCTTCTGACTGTGCAAGATCACAGTCTGAGGACCACGACAGTAAAAAGTATATTGGCAGTGTTTAGTAGATTCTGCTGGGTTTTGGATGAGGAACAGAGAGAACTGGTATTTCTAATTTAATTATCTTGAGCTAGACATTTTCCCTTCTCTGTCTACACTTTATATAATGTTGTGATTTGGTATGTATGTAAAGTCACTGAAATTCATTTTTGTTTCCTAAGTTACTTCTTTGGCTTATCGGTAGAAGTCCATGCTCTTGAGGCTGGAGGTCATCAATTCTATTTATAATGCTGAATGCATAATATTGCCTGACAATCTTGCTGTTCAGAGATGGACACAGATCATTACAATGGTAAGGATAATGCAGTCTTATTTCAGAATATTTTACTTCAGGGTAACAGAGTACATCTAAATGGAAAGGAAAATTATTACTCAGACTGCTGCTTGAATTTCTCAGACAGAAGGCAAGGTAGAGTCTGACACATGAATTCCATATATTTTCAAAAAGTTATAAAGATCCTCTTCACCCTTTACTGATTTTTCTGCTCAGCATTTCTATCACATAAAACTTACTGTATAATTTCACTGATCTGACATATCTCCTTTGGGAAGATTGGGCATAATACCTTTTTTAGTTTTTAAAGATTATTTTTCTTTTCACAATTATGAAATGAGAAGCAGATTTTAAAAACTACTGCCATTTTAATGAAAAAAAAAATCACACACCAGCTGGTTCAGACTACATGCAAAATATGGCATGTGTGAATGTGCCATTTTATAATGTGATTGTGATTTCCTCCAACAATTAATCAATGAGAACTAAACAGTTTGGGAAATAAGTTGCACATTTTTGAACTTGGAGTTTGGATAGCATTCTTTTAAAACCTAAATGCTCCAGAGCACAGTATAGTTTAAAAGTCACTGTCAGAGGCTGATAGAAGTTTTTCCTGGAATGACATCCAATTAATGGTAGCACAGATACAGCCAGGCATTTTTCTGTTTGTGTTTGTCCTTTTATCTGCTATATTTGTTTAATAACTTTATTTGTCTGGCCCCAATCAGTAAAGTATCTGAATACTTCCAATATAATGCCACAATCTAAACAGACTTTAAAAAAAAATAATTAAATAGTCCTATCTTAAAAGAAGTTATTATATGGAAGCAAAAAGTTATTTGTGAAGCCTGAAATAGAGAAATACTTTTTTCAGTTCCTTCTGAAGTGTTTATCTTTTTTAAGAGTGCATTTCTTATCTAAGATCCATCTTCTCTGAATGTTTTTCTCCTTCCTTAAGTAGAAAAATAGTTATCATGATATAGCTTGATCCATGGACACAGATCAGATACAGATCTTTGAAATGAGACATTAGTGTCAAAAAGTTTTCCATCTTTGATCTGACACTAAACTTGTCTTAGTTGAATTACTGTTTGCCTCAGGAAAACTAGTAAGCTCCTGACTATAAGAAGGAAAAGGTATTTTAAGTATTTTGGTATGGCTCTGAGATGTTCTAAGTTCATGTTTATTATCCAGAAAAAGTAGAGGTCAGCAGAAGCACTGGTGGTCCTTTCACTGTCACAATTTTCATAACTGCTTGAGTAAATGAAATTCTTGGATGTATTTCATTTCTCATCCTGGTCTCAGGGACAACCTACGTGAAGGAAGAACGGTAATTTTACCACAACAAATTATTAGGACTTCGTGGACTTCATTTGTCTCTGGAATTATTTGCATATTTTCTCTCAAGTTATTAGATCATTCCTTAGAACATGGATGTATAAGATGGATGTAAAACAATACATATTGTTTTAAATTTGTAGTGGTGGCTAAGATATAGGTAACCTTACAATATATATTGATAGCTAGACGTATTGTATCTGCTGTCCCAATTATTTTGCCAAGTGTCTTAAAGAAGTTTTAATAGGAGTAAAGTAAATATTTTTTACCATGAAAGTGTGGTTTATTAGCCCATAATCTAATCTCTATTATTCCACACATGGTAGGTAGATGATGATTTTTCATGAAAAGCAAATAGCTAACAAAATCATCTGCTATGCAGTAGTTGAAATCTGTCACCCTCTCTTAAAAATAGTAGGAGTCTTTTAACTAAGACCATGAAAGGCCACCATGTAAGATTTTTCATCAACTGCTTTGAAATTAAAAATGTTATCATGAGGTCAGTTTAGAAAATGGAAGTATTGATCCTGGTAATTGACAAAATCTACTTCCAATAAACCAAATAAAACTGGAGCCTATAAAACTGGTGTTCTGTCATGTATCAAGCTTGCATATAGAAAGTGCTACCTCTTTAAAATAAACAAAATACACTTTAAATAAGCTAAAAATAAGCATAAATTATTCGTAAAAATAACTCATCCTCTGGAACTCTGAAGAAGAACAGGGAGGATTACAAACTCCACGAAATACAAAACTGAAGCATTCTGAGGGATTGTTAAGACAGCACCAAGATATGCAGTAGGTACACAGCACAAAATACTGTAGCCATGTTACTAAGAATTTACAGTTTTGTGTGGCTTTACCCAATTATGTTGAAGAATACTTTTCTGTCACAAAATCAATTTGTCTATGACATACAATAGAGTGTAAAAAAATTAATCTTCAGCTATGCTACTGATGTTGTATTAACAGCTATGTTAGTGAAAAGGAAAAGGAATAGCTTGAATACTACATTTGGTAGTGTGTCATTAAACTTACAAATTGGAGAATGAAAAGTGAAGCACTGTATTCAAATATTTCTTAAAGCCAATACAAAAATTGGTTAACTATTTTGGGAAACATTTGAGCAGCTAATCAAGAAGTACAAGTTTGTAATAAGTTAAAGGTGAAAAAACACAAAGATAGATGACTGATTTTTCCTGCAATTCTTAAATACATTGTAACAAGTATAATTCTTTTAGATGATCCCTTCATTATTTCAAATTAAAAAAAAAATCACATCAGGTCATCATGTAAATATTATCACTCTGCATACTAATATTTATTGTACTATACAACTTGAAACGTTTTCTTTAAATGCTTAACCAAAGGAAGTTTGAATATATACACAATAACAAACTGAAATGCCAAGAAAGAATTCTTCATTATCTTTAACAACCTGCTCAGTAACAACAGATTACAACAGATTTAATATTCCTTTCATTGTTTTCATTACCTTTTTTTTTTCTTTTTTCTTTTTTTTTTTTTTTTTTCAGGCAAACAAAGCATTGATTTATAATCCATTTAAAATTTAAATATCAGCAAAAGGCATACTGGAACAACATATGAGCCAGACCACCACTAGGAACATTTGTGTATCAGGTTATCAGGGTATTTTTCCTCTATGGTAATGGCAGTACCCTTGAACACATTCATTCATCTCCCATTTCCTTATGGGATTAGTAAATTCTTTGTTCAGACATTTATATAAAGTCTAGTAGATTTATATCAGACGACTAGAAATAAATCTAACATACAGCACTATTCAGATTTACACTTAGGACTCTAGTTTTCATTGATTTTTACCTAAAAATCTCTACTTATATTAAGGCTGCTGCTAAGATGATTTTCTGGCATGTTGACCAACACTGCCTCACTGCCTATTGAACATGTCCATCTATTATTTCTTGTTTCAAAATATAACAAAGGCTTAAAGTTACAACATTATAAAGATAGAATAATCTTTGTGAGTGTTGTGAGTGTGAGTGTGTATGTGTGTATTGCCCAGCCTATTCAAACACTTGTACATGATGATAACTGCACTCCTTCATTTCAGTGTAATAGCATTGTCCTGGGTTTTACCCATTTGGAAACTATATATTGAAATTAATGAAGGAGTACAACATTATTTCATCTGGTAGCTAAGCTGAAAAACCAGTGAATTGTGTTTTCTTGAATTCCTTCATCTTAAATAAAATTTCTAGTCTTGTGAAATAGAAAAAAAAAAAGTAATTAAGAAAGATAAAATATCCAACAAATTTGAAACTGTACATCCAAAATACTGATTTCCTTTTATCAAAAGCTACTGTTAACAGTTCAGTTTCTTCAGTATTAACCCATACGTCTCCATATAATAACTGCAATAAAATACAGAAGTATACTCAATACTGAAAGGTGCTTTTTGTTTGTTTGTTTGTTTTTAATTAATTAATTAAAGTATTAATTTTATTTCACTATGGTCACAGAAACCAAAGTTTGACTTTACTGTGCCATGCATACTAGCTGTTTTCCCAAGAATCTACAGTCCAACTGAGTGTCAGGATTACAATATAGTAGAACTGGTAGGACAGCATTTCTAGCGGTCTCGGTATTACAGACTGAAACTCACTTAATCAAGTAGCATGAAGTGAAATTTTGAACATAAGTCAGCAATGTTTAAACATGAGTCAGCAATGTGCCCTTGCACAGAAGTCCATTAGTATTTTTAGATGCATTAGGAACAGTATCGCCAAAGATCAAGGGAAGTGATCCTTCCCCTCTATTCAGCATTGTTGAGGCCACACCTGGAGTAGTGTGTCCAGTTCTGGGCTCCCCAGTACAGAAGAGACATGGGCATACAGGAGAGAGTCCAACACAGGGCCACCAAGTTGGTTAAGGGAGTGGAGCATCTCTCTGTGAGGAAAGGCTGAGAGAACGTACTTTTTAGCCTAGTAAAAAGAAGGTCTGGGGGAGATCTCATCAACATATATAAATACCTGGAGGTGAAGTGAAGTGCTGTGAAGACAGAGCCAAGCTGTTTTCAGTGGTCCCAGTGACAGAACAAAAGGCAATGGACACAAACTACAACACGAGGGGTTCTTCCTAAACATCTGGAAACACTTTAATGTGCAGGTGAGTGAGCACTAGCACACCAGCACACGTTTCCCACAGATGTCGTGGAGTCTCTCTTTGGAGATCTTCAAAGGCCACTTGGACATGATCCTGGGCACCCTGCTCTGGGTGTCCCTGCTTTAGCAGGGAGGTTGGAACAGATGACCTCAGCCATTCCGTGATTCTGTAAAAATGTCACTGGAAAGCTGGATTGAGAAAAAGGAGCCTGAATCATACGTAGACTGTAAGATCAATAGCACACTTGGAAATTCATGCTAACACATGTTCTGGTACCATGTACTGAAATGGCACCAGTTAAGACAAGAACAACTGCATACAAATTCTGCCCAGTGTTATTCTTTTCAGACTCACAAATGGTTTTAGGCACTGATACTTCACTTCATCTGCATAAGTCACCCAAAATGCATTTTTTTTATAAAGTATCAGATGTACTTTTATTTAGTGACTGCCTAAACTGAGAGTAGACCCCCCCCCCCTTTGTGTGTGTGTGTGCGTGTGTGTGCGCGCGCGCAAAGGAATCCGTATTGCATGAGATGAGCGTTTGGGCTTTTAAAACAAATAAGGTATGCTGGATAGTATTACTACTTTATTGTTTGCTGCATGTTGCACTGTTAGAAAGATATTCAGAGCATAGCAGCAGAGATGACAGCTGCCAGTTTGCCTTGGTCAACACGTGGTCAGACTTCCAAAAGGGCAGAAAAGAGGTGTTTTTGTTTTTATTTCTCTGTTGTTTTTTTTTTTTTTTAATATATAATTTTTATTTTATTTTATTTTATTTATTCTTTTTTAAGGCTCAGAGGTGACTAAATGTGATTTGCTTGAACTTTAGAAACTACAGAAATGTGTTAGACTGAAAGTGAGAAAATAATTTGACTTTTCAGGGACTCAGGGGAATGAGTTGTTTATAAAATCTCTTATTTTAATCTATCCACCAAACAGGTTTGAGTCTTCACTATTTTAGAAGTTTACCTTTTAATAATGAATAGCATTACATATTCAAAGGTGTTCTGGTATTTCCATTAACAGCCTTCATGGAAAATATCAGAACTGTGGCTGATTCAAGGTCTCAGAATGGATAGAAAAATTTCTCTTCCTTTAACTTGTATGGAGGAAGAAAGGTTGTTCCAGGAATTTCTAATACCTAAACTATGAGTGCAAAGAGGAACATTGCAAGGGAACATTGCTATCTCTGCAGCTTCCCTGTTACTTTAGACTGTTACTTCAAAGGCCTCTGGCTTGGTGCAGCACCCACAAATTATTTTTCATGTGTTTGTTCATTTGACAGATACACAAATTCCTGTGGTGTGTGCCTAATACCTCTGTCAGTGATGGCAGCAGTAGGTAGTCAATATTGAGTTTAAAAGTTTGAAGCTGTACTCCAAAGATTTTGGCGTATGATGCTTACATTGTGTTAACTAGTTACAATGAGAAACCCAAACTGTGTCCAAGATCTTGTTTTATCTTGCTTTTTTTTAGATCCTACACAGTAAAATGTGTCCCCGAGCAGCTGGTACCCCTGCCATCCCCCAGCCAGCCACCCCACAGTACTTGTCCAGCATGACACCATATGGTACGGAATACACCTTTGGCCAGTTGGGGTCAGCTGTCCTGCTTCTGTCCTCTCCCAGCTCCTCCTGCATGCCCAGCCTCCTCGCTGGCAGGGCAGTGTGAGAAGCTGACAAGTCCTTGACTCAGTGTAAGCACTGCTCTTCAACAATTCAAACAAGTAGGAGATCTTTCTTCTCAGAAAGAGCGGTCAGGCATTGGAACGGGTTGCCCAGGGAAGTGGTGGAGTCACCGTCCCTGGGGGTGTTCAAGGAAAGGTTGGACCTGGTGCGTAGGGACGCGGTTTAGTGGGTGATATTGGTAGCACGGTCATGGTTGGAACAGATGATCTTGGAGGTCTTTTCCAACCTTAACGTTTCCATGACTCTGCAGTTACACTGACCAGAGGCTAGAGCCTGAGCTGGAAAAGGTCATGTGGAACATGCGGACCAAGGTAGATAAGGCTGCGATTTGCTAGGTCCTGCATTTTTGCCACCTAACCCAACCCATAAAAGTGGCCTAAAAGAAAGCCGGAGAGGGACTCTGTCAGGGAGTGTAGCCATGGAACAAGGGATAACAGCTTTGAAGAGATGGAGGGGAGATTTAGATTAGATGTGACGTGGTGAAGAAATTCTTCACTCGGAGCACAAGCGCACATGGGAATTAGGGCTGAAGATGCACCTTGCTTCTCTTCTTTTCCATAAAGAATAGAACGAAATTACCTAAAAAACAGTGTTAAAAATAAACCTAAGGCACAGGATGGGAGGTGCAGGGCAGTCCCCGTGGCCTTTCTCTCTGGCAAGCCAAATGGCCCGGGGGAGCCAGCCCAAGAAAAGGGTCCCTCAGCCCCCCCAAACCTCCTCCTTCCTCCACGTGAGTGCATCTTCTAGGCCACTCCCAACACAGCTGTCCATATTTGGCCACGCACAGGCCACTCGATCACAGAGGCTTGCTGAGGTCACAGTGGCTACCAATGCCCTGCCTTTTCTGCAGGCCCATAAAAAGGCCCCCCTGCCGCTGGCCCACCACTCGCTGAGCTTCTAGGCCCTCTGACAGCCAGCATCCACATCTTGTTGCTCAAAGAACCACCACTTTTCGTTTGTTTGTTTGTTTGTTTTGGAATTCATGCATAAAAGTCTCAAACTCTATTAAAAACTATATATATTTTTCCCTTTATTAGAACACTGTGCCAGAACTTCCCTTGAAAGATGACTAAAACCTTCCAATTTCTGTTTTAAATTTGTTCACGGCCAATTCATTCCCATTTGTTTTTTGTTAATTATCTGATAGTTAATATGTTGATTCTTTTAGAAAGTCATTATGTCCCTTCACAGATATCATTTTGCTAGACTAAAGTTAAATTCTTGAGCATCTTTTTTTTTTTTTTCTTTTTTTTAAATTTTGTTGAGTATCTACCCTGCACCTTTTCTAGTATTAATTAATTTTTGTTGTGGATTAAAACAAGAATGGATGAAAGAAATAAATCCAGTATTTTGCCTCCTAGTTCTGGAGAATCATTTTTAGATGCCATTCCCTTATATTTCTTTTAGCTGTGATATTCTATCACACTCAAGGCAGCTGATGATGGTACCAGTCTTTTATAAGAAGATTTTCCATTAGAAATGTTAAAGAAATTAAGCCCTGTATTCTTATTTACCCAGAGATCTATAATAAGTGAAAGCAAGAGAATAGGTACAATATACAAGATATATGTGGTGGTTTCACACTGACAGTTAAGCTTCACCTCCACACTCTCTTACTTTTCCCCCTCAAAAGAAAAGGGGGAGAAAATATGATGGAAAAAGCCTCATGGGTTAAGATTAGGAGTAGTTTAATTAAAGAAAAATAACAACAACCACAGAAACAAGCAAAGGCTGTGTGAACGCAAGAGAAAATTATTCTCTACATCCCATAAGCAAGTGATGTTCAGCCACATCTTGGGAAGCAGGAATTCAATAGGTTCAGGTTGCTTGGGAAGACTCATAAGAAGAGTCTTGCACTTCTCTTTCCTCTTCCTCAGCTTTTATTGCTGTGCATTGTGATGTTCATATGGTGTGGAATATCCTTTCAGTCAGGTTAGGTTAGCTGCCCTGGTGATGTCCCCTTCCCACCTCTTGCCCACTTCCAGTCTACTGGCTTTTAGGGATGGTGGCTGGAGAAACAGTCTTGATGGTGTGCCAGCACTGCTCAGCAATAGAGAAAACATTGGTCAACACTGTTCTGGCTACAAGTGCAAAGCACAGCCCAGTATGGCTTCTGTGGAGAAAGTTAACTCCATCCCAGCCAGACCCAGTACACCCTCAAGCATTGTTGTGGTTTAACCCGGCTGGCAGCTAAACACCACACAGATATTCGCTCACCCTCCCCCCTCCCTCTCTGGGATGGGGGAGAGAAACGGGAAAGTGAAGCCGGTGAGTTGAGATAAAGACAGTTTATTAAGACAGGAAAATAATAATAACAACAATAATAATAGTGATAATGATAATAGTATTAATAATAATAATGTGTATGAAACAAGTGATGCACAATGCAATTGCTCACCACCCGCTGACCGATGCCCAGCCTATCCCCGAGCAGCCGGCCCCACACCCCGGCCAGCCACCCCTATATATTGTTTAGCATGACGTCAGATGGTATGGAATACCCCTTTGGCCAGTTTGGGTCAGCTGTCCTGGGTCTGTCCCCTCCCAGGTCCTGCTGCACCCCTAGCCTGCTCGCTGGCAGGACAGAGCGAGAAGCCGAAAAGTCCTTGGCCTGGTTTAAACACTGCTCTGCAACAATTAAAACATCAGCATGTTATCAGGGCTCTTCTCATCCTAATCCAAAACATAGCACCCTACCAGCTACTAGGAGGAAAATTAACTCTGTCCTAACTGGAACCAGGACAAGCATAAACCAGCTGTGGTTAGAGATTCCTCAGCCATTCCAACTGCATCCTGGGAATCTTTGGAGAAGTTCCAGGTCTAATGCCAGTCCTGAATTTTGTGGCTGAATCTTTGCCAAGATGCAGGGAGAACAATGTCATACAGGGCTCAGAGAATGATCTGGCATCTCAAGTCTGCCAGAGGTTCCAAGAAGTCTGGGTCTATCAGTGTTATTGGCACCCACAGGTGTCTATATGAATGTGTCTGTGTCTCCATTTCTATTTTAAAATACTGTTTTCCCCCCTGGGGCAATCACCACATTGACGTCAGAACATTGCCCAGCACCTCGTTTATGTCTGAGAAGAGAGGGAAACAGTGTTAAGAAGAGAGCTCAATGGAAAAAATAATATTCAGTGTGTGTTAAAAGCATTGAGGGAGGAGGAGTAAGTGGAAGAGAAGGGAAAGCTTAAGTCAGTATATTTATGTTATCCTGAATACCAGAAAAACGTGGTTATTTTGGATATAAGTACTGCATTAGTATCTGAGA
Organism: Anser cygnoides; assembly: GCF_040182565.1. NCBI lineage: Eukaryota > Metazoa > Chordata > Aves > Anseriformes > Anatidae > Anser > Anser cygnoides. The sequence goes on along the minus strand of NC_089874.1, from coordinate 147,878,165 downwards.
ATGTAGTTAGACAAAATTTTTGGAATATCTGGATACTTGATCATACATGGAATAGCTTGAAGATGTCTCTCATTAGTTATGTTCTCCATTTGATTTTTTTCTTATTACCATTAACCAAAGGTCATGATAAACCTGTGATGTCTTTTTCTTTCATCCAATGTGTTTTTCTTAGAATAATCTCAAGTATCTTTGCAGCTAAATATCTTTAGATATTTATAGAACTCTATCTTGTTAGTCATAACACCATGTACTTATTTGAAACTGTTGTCAGCTCCAGATGGAGCTAGACTGTGTCTTGTTCAGTAATCTCTGGTGTTAATACACAAGGCAATCTATGCTCATGTGTCTTTTTGAGTCAGAAAATGACAGCATGGAGTTCTATGGTGTGTATATAGATGAATTCAATACTCAATGTCCAACCCCTTATTTTTTATTTTATTTTATTAGTTATTTTATTTTATTTTATTTTATTTTATTTTATTTTATTTTATTATTTTATTTTATTTTATTTATTTTATTTTATTTTATTTTATTTTTATTTATTTATTTATTTTATTTTTATTTGGCCATTATAGTGGACCAGAATGATCTTTCAGAGATTTTTATCATTTCTGTGGCCTAAAGCAATAGAGAACCATCTTCCACTTCTTGTAAACTGCAGTCACTTTTCTGTCTTGCTATCCTCTGCTATCCATTTACTGTTCTTCTGTTACATTCTTTGTCATTTATTTCCTCTTCTTCCTTCCCAGTCCTGCAGTCCAGTGGGTATTTAAGAATCTTAGCTTTCATTTTGTAACATGGAGATTCTTTCTCTTAGGATGGTAGATCAAGGAGAAATAAGTTAAGCCCACAGAAGTTTATATTACTTATTACTATTTGAAAAATGTTTTGTTTCAAAGCTCGTCTTGTAATTTAAAGAAACTTGATTCATATTTCTGAAGGCTTGTAGTTGGCAGTATTGCATGGAGCTTCTCTAAGCTTGGTCATCTGTAGAGAGACTGATGACAAAAGCAGTCTTTGTGTTCCTGTAATCTTGGACACTATGGTCAACTACAGCTGGCCGACATTTTCGTGGAAAAACTGAGTTTGGTTAACATTTTCCTTTTTTCATCAAAGAAGAAGCGAATCCCTACCCATTTCTCCATTCTGCTTTTCCAAGTTAACAACAAAGAGAAAGGAAATCTTGACTTCCCCAGTCTTTGGTTGAAATCAAAACAAACAAACTGCCAGGCTTTCATTTTATGAGTAAAATGGTGGAATAATTCAACAACTTTTCCTTTTGTTTGAAATGTTGACGGAAGTAGGTTTTCATTTTCTCACCAAACATGTAGAATAGTTGTCCAGTGTTCCTTAAATCTCTGGACATTGTTGTTAACTGTTAGCATTGAGTCCAGACTTCTTATTCTTAGCACCACTAAATGAGCTGACAACCCCAAAAAAGTAGTACACACCTATTTCCAATAAACCAAAAAATCCCTTGCTGTAGTTTGCTTACTTTGCTGAGGGACATTGCCCTCTACAGCCTGTGCTCACGAACAGCAATTTGGTGTTGACCACTCTGGGGCCTGGGATATCATGAAAGCCATGAAAGCTTAGCTCTATTTTTTTTTTTTTTTTAAAGAAAGTGAGCAGAATGTGTAACAACATAACAAAAGGTAAAAAAGGTAAAATTTAAGATGTTTGCCTGTCTGCTGTTTTTTTTTTTTTTTTTTTTTTTTTTTTTTATTTTTTCAGGCAAAACTACAGTTGTCTGTGTGCAAGGAATTCAGGATCAGACTCGGTCATTAGCGGTAAACCCTGAGACACTAACTGGTTAGGTAAGCTGGCAGCCAAGTGTTGAAAACATCCAAACATGTCTCAAACACAACACAAGAGGTTGATTTATTGCTTTTCCTGCAGCCAAGTCTTGTTTCCATAGAAATAGCTTTGGGTTGCTTTCTGGTTTCATGAGTCCTTTATATACCTCTGGTACACTCTTTCACAGCTTAAAGGAAAAAAACATGGAAAACTGATTCATCCCTCACTTGTAAAAAAAGTAGTGTTGCTAATCAAGAAATGTCATCAAATTATTCCTGATCTGTAGAACAGTTCCTCTTAGTGGACTAATATTATTTATTTTCCTTTAAGAAGATGCATTGAAGCTGTACTATTTAAAACATATTCCACAGAAATTAAAGTAAACTTTAAATTTTACCTTTTTAATAGTAACTTGGAGCTATATAATTCTATCAAACTCACACTAAATATGACAGAGCTAATTTTAGAGACAAGAATAAGCCGCATTTTTCACTGCATTGTTTTCCTTTTCTGTTTTTACATAAATATGAAAACCTTATTCCTCATCAAAATATAACATTTAAAGTTATTCATAAAAGAAAGAAAATGCTCATATAGTAGCTTTGTGGTTTAGTGTTTTTTTTTTTTTTTTTAGTTTAGATGTAAATATTTAAATCAGAAGTTTCAAATCAGCCTGCTTTTGGTGAGTTACATAGTACTTCATCTCAGGAAAATGGTTAGAAATTCCAAATACAATAATCTCTCTCAAAGAGGCCTGCCCTACTGACTTATAGCAGATGTCAGCATCCTATTTATTTTAAAGAAAACTAAGACTATAATAACAGAATAAAACAGGTATCAGGCTGATAAATATGTAAAATGAAGGCTATGATTTCTTGATAGGCAGAATAATAAAGGACATACCAAAGTTATATATTTCAGGGAGTTCAGCTCTTATAATTAGTTTGGATGAACTGTGTTCTGTCCTAGTAACAGAGACTAATGACTGCATATGAGATGCTAATGGCCTGCAACATCCAATGCACCCAAGCTCAAAATGTCTGTATTTCTCCATTTGTTTGATTTTGTGGTGTTACATACTAAGCTTGCTAAGGATTCACCTGTACTTTTTAGAGTGCTTAACTTATTCTTCCAGCGTTCTTGAAGTCAATGGGAATTGCACATATGCCTAAATAGTAAGATGAGTTTGAAAGGACAGTCCTTACTGAGATAGGAGCTGATTCAAAGCTAATGAAGACAAGAAGAACATATCCTTTGATCTGAATTGGATTACGTGGTGCATGTATAAGATAACACAATTTCTGCATCAGAAAGTTCACCATTTGAAAATAAAAGAAAGCAAGGCAGATGGGTAGAAACTTATAGGTCAGTAGACACAATGATGTAGCTTTGCTGAAATTCAACAAAATCTTTTATACACATGGGACATCAGGAAGAATGTACAAAACTGAAATGAACGAGGGAGGGGATAAAGCTTTATGGATTTCAATGGGGTTTTTAATCTATCCTATTTTAAATCATATTTTTGACTCCAGTAGTCATCTCTTTTTCTTCCTTTTATTCCTAGTAATAGAGCTGTATGATTACAGACACTTTCCCCTGTTACATCCTAAGCTTTTCCAGTATTGTTTCACTTCTACTGAATTTGTGCTGCAGACCCTACTTCCCTCTAAGCTTAACACTCAGTGTTCATCTTCATTTCAGTGTAGCTGGCAGATTAGTTCAGAACTTCTCATCAAACTCATCTAAAATTTGGCTTCTTTTGTTGCAATTCCTTCCTCTGCCAGTGATCTTGTGAGTATGTGGACTTCCGTACATTCTTCAAAGAAATCTTTTAATAATCTTCTTTCTGAGATGTTCTCTTAGGGACAGATTTCATTCAGGGCTATAGTGGCCAGGGCCCACCAGTTAGATCTATCATATTCAGCTGTTATTTTCCTGTTTTATTCAAACATTGACTGTATTATAGATGTGTTCCGGATATCTCTTTTTATACGGTGCAGCCTTCATAGCACATACAGATTTAGCTGTTGCTTTTCTACTGATCTACTTCTCTTTTCCAAAATGAAATCTTGGCCTTTCTGATTTTTCCTCATGGGTTAGTTTTTAATTTCTAATTGCACATGTGCTGAAGGCTCCACTGATCAGCACGTCTGGTAAGTAAAGAAGTTTGGTGTAGTTTAGACTGTAAATTAGGAAAGGTCAAACTTATAATTGGTGCAGCGCTATACAATGAGAAACTCTCCCACTTCACTCTATGTACTTAATTACTCAAGATGTCAAAGAAGAGCAAACCCTCAGTGGACTCCAACTGACCTGAACATGGCTATATGGTGCTATCATGTATCATTTTAACTTCATACAACTAGGTGATAGTAAACATATGATTGACTTCATTTTGCATTAGTATTATCTTTAAAGCATAAAAATAACATATGTAGGAAAAAAACCTACAAAACAATAACAAACAGAAAAGAGTTTAAGCAGAGTTTGTTAGTTTCCAAACACAAATTGTACATAACCGAGATTACTTTGAGCTTATTGAAAACATGATGACAGTGCAAATATTTTACCTTTTCAGAAATAACTAGTCAAAGGAAACAAGAAATCACTGTGTCATGAAACAGGGAGTTTGAAGAGCAATTGCTTGGTGCTCTAGTAAAATAATAATAAAAAATTTCTACCCTTTCAGATAGTTGAATTATAAGTGCTAATTTTATCACACTATAATTGTGAAGAATATCTGTGTGCTGCTTTGAAGAAATGTAATAATATACAGTTTGGAAATCACAGTAATGAGGAAATTTTTTAAATTCCTGTGTTCGATGATCCTACTACATGTGGAGGTTGGCTTTAGTCATGCTATGCTACATGAAGTAAAAAAGCATGGGACATGATTCCTTGTTGGTGAAGTTAATGGAAACAGGAGCTGGTTTTTCCTGAACAAGGTAAAATAATACCAAAAAAGAGTAATGACAAAAAATTCCTATCCCATGTTTCTCACTTTTGATCACAGAATGACAAAATGGTTTAGGATCTACTTCCTGTGTGTGGCCAGTGGACACATGAAAAATTACTCCCACTTTAGTTACTGTGCATTTGCTACTCTATCTTTTGCTGCTTAACATGTCTAGAATATGTCATATCAAAATGAAGTATACAGACGAGTTTGCTGATGTGTCTACAGAAAGGACTAGTCTTTGAAATGGGACGTGAGACCACGTGAAACAGATGAGTGAATTTAACACTCTTTAATAAACACAAATTTATTCCTTTGTAAAATTACCAAGGTCACATGAATCTTCTCTGTCTCCTTTTTGTTGCGAAAAATTAATCTCCCAGGCAACTATTAGTTGTATCTGAGATTTATTAGGTCTACTGTGGACGTCTGATCATCCAAGCAAGGTACCTGAGAGGCAAGCCATATTTCCAAAGCATCAGGTCAGTGAGACATTGCTAATGCTAGGGTATTGATTCTGAGGCATTTGAGTGCATCAGTATAAAGGTAACATTAATGGTGATGGAAGACTAGGTGTTGGGTTTACATAATATAATATGGGAAATAAAATAATATGGGAAATAAAATAATGAGGGATAAAGTGGAGATTATGGCAAACAGAATGAACTGACAAAAATTAAACTTCTCCAGTATCTGTAATGACACACTATCTCTCTTTTGAAGTATCTATAAATAAATATGTTCTCATGTATTTTTCTCTAAAGCATGGAATGTGTTGAGCATTGTCTATTGCATGCATGTCACTGTTGTTTGCTATTGTTGTTCAAGCAGCAGTTAAACTGTTGTTTCATGTTGTTCATAATGTTTCCTCATACAGAAGTAAATTTTTCAGATGTCTGGTGTCCATCACATGAAACATTCTGCATGCATTTTAGGAACTGTAGAGTTGTGTCCCCTAACCAGTCAATTCCTTGTTTTAGTGAGTTCTGTTGGATGTCCATCATACTTGCTTAATACTATTTTGAGATCAGGGTAGAGAAAGTTAGTGTGTTCTGGAGAAGAATTTTGAAATGTGCTTGCATTCCTCTTCAGGGAAAAAAAAATGCTTTGATGCGTAAATGAAAGGGAATAGCACCCTTACTCCAAGACTGACTGTCTGGTGGGCTGCCCCCAGCAGAGATCACAGAAGCCCAGGTATTTCAAATTGCAGGCTGTCTGGCAGACAAGTTTGCCAAGGAAGAAGGAAAACCTGACAGTCAGGTTTTATAAGGCTCCTGTCCAGATTCCTTTATGTGAATCTTATCATACTGTGTTTCCATTAAACATTATCATTTTGATTAACTGGGAAATTCTGAGGAAATACAAGTTATTTTCAAGTGTATTTTTCCATAATGGAAATTATAGAGTTTATTTCTGTTCTTTTTATTCACCATAACATCATGACTTCAGTAAAATTTCAATGTAATAAGGAGTGAAAACTTTGGTGTAGAGTTGTGGGATTTAAAGATAGGCCAAAATAGAAACAACTATTAGGAGAACATATTCAGGTATCTGGAGCTCTAATTTCAGATTCTGGTTTCATTTTATTTAAGAATATTAAGAAGCTTTTTCCTACAAATGTGAAATGAATATATTTGGGTACAGTTTTGATATAAAAATAACTACTGCCAATGTCTTAATATAGTTGAAATTTTTGTCTTTCAGGTTAAAAGAGGAGGACATGAAAGATCAAATTTCATGGTAGGATGAAGTTCCACTTTGTGAGATGTTCTGCAAAGGAGATAACTTACTGGGTTTGGAAAATTGAAAATAAACAAATCAAAAAGTAGGGAATGGAGCTATTTTAGGGTAAAGTCTGCTGCTTTCTGTAGTCTTTTGGGAATACTTAGCAAAGAAAAAAAAACACAATATGAAAAGCAAGACTGAGTGCTGGGAAGGAAAAATGTTGATATGCTAACTGTACTGCAATGAACTCCTCAGACAGAGATTAAACCATTCTGCTGCTGGTTACCACCAATAGCAGCAGCAGTAACCAATAGAGAAATGATAGATCATTCTTTACTTCTCCCTAGAGAATGCATCCTGTTTGGGAACTCTCATTTTTGAGAACTGGTTTAATTGCAGTCCTTTTTAGCCTGCAGAGCTATGGCATGAGTATAAGTAATGTGTAAAATGACTGGGATTCATTTCTTTGCTTTGTATAACAGCAGATCCTGATGTACATATATTTTGTTTTTACAAGGAAAATAAGCCAAGTGGTTTGCAAAAGCCCAAAAGCAGGTGGTGGTTTTATTGCCATCTACTGCACACAATGGTAATAATCTACATTGATAGTTTAATATGGAAATATTGTTATGCCCTGTTAAAATGCAATAAATATCATGTTTTACAGAAACGTTAAAGAATTGCTTGTGAATATAATCTTTATGTGCATATGCCAAAGAAAAGTAGGGGAAAGGAAAGGGAGAGAAAATTTAGTTTTCAGGCAGTTCAGATAGATGGGCTGGCAAGAAGTTAGAATACTTAGTTCACATACAGATGTGTGCACATCCAAAGGCCTTGGAGATGCAGAGGACACCTCATAAACCTCTCCACTTATCCTGTTTGGAGTGCAGAGTTTCCAAGTTCTGGAGGATACTTCCTTTTGTGCTGGAAGGAAGATCACTATAGTGTCTTGGAAGAAGGAGGTTGTTAAAGCTGACTGTTTCACAGTCTCTCTGGAAGAGTGGGACTAACAGCAAGCAACCCACATAAAAAATAAACACAAATAAAGTGAAAAGCCCACCTTGCTTTACAAAGATAAGTACTTTTAGAAATATTATTAAATAGAAATCCCTCATGACTGACTAGCAGCATTTTCAGTGAAATTAGCCACGTAGAGGCCAGTTTAAAAGGGCAGGAACTATTTAAGGTATAAGCTTACTGGAAGCTGCTTCTGCTTCTGACATTTCATAAAAGGTGTATAGGTGCATGTATTTCAGGGTTGAGGAATTTTTAAATTCAATTTTATTTTTCTTCTTCTGCATGTTTCTAGTTAGGGTAACACTTGACTGGACCATTAAGTACTGAAGTCAGGGCAGAACCATGATATATATGACCAGTTGAAGATGATGCTCCCTGTACCCCAAGGTACTCTAATGTTAATTAGAGCCATCAAACTGCATTATTAACTTGTGTGATTATGATTTACCTGTCTTTCATGTTAACTTCAAAGCTGTTCTGGTTCTGAACACAAGCAATTGTGTCACAACTGGATCCATAGCTGATCAAATTCTGGATGGATGTTGGGGCTAGTACCTGGTGTGTACACTTTAAAAGAGTTTATACGAAACATCATCCCACAACCTTTTTTTTCTTTTTTTAAAGGTAAATTTTTTTCAGTCTCCTTTAAGTTACTAAGAATCACTGCTCACACTGAGAAAGGCAGAATTTAATCATGATATATTTTACAGTCCTCACACTTTTTAATTTGAGAATTGTCACATGCTTTTGTTTCCATTGCTAATGCACTACTGTAGTAAGGTCAAAGAAATAATGAGAGCACAAACACAGCAATACAGAATAAACTCTTCCTGTCCTTTTTGGAGCTAAGCCTCAAAAACACAGATTTATCTTTATTTAACACACCAAGCTACTTCAGCAAAAAATCTATGAGAACAGCTCATTGCTTCTAGGGTCAGTATTGTTTTCTTCTTCTTCTTCTTCTTCTTCTTCTTCTTCTTCTTCTTCTTCTTCTTCTTCTTCTTCTTCTTCTTCTTCTTCTTCTTCTTCTTCTTCTTCTTCTTCTTCTTCTTCTTCTTCTTCTTCTTCTTCTTCTTCTTCTTCTTCTTCTTCTTCTTCTTCTTCTTCTTCTTCTTCTTCTTCCTTTTTTTTTTTTTTTTTTCCCCCTTAATTTTGTGTGTATTTGTGTGTACATATAAATAAATATACATATATTAATTTCTTAACTTTTGGGTATCACTTCTGCAGTTCAGAAGAGAGGTTCAGAAGTTTTTAGTTTTCTTCTGGTGTATAGGGCATTTAGTTCTTTTTGGAAATGCTTGTCAGCTGGTCTTTTGCATATGCTCAGTTGAGTTTTCACTAGAAAATCAATATCTCTGAGGAATAAATTGGTCTGATCAGTGGTTTTTCATCAGGGCTTCCTTGAGGAGCCTCTTTTTTTTTTTCCCCCACGTTTTGTCTTTCCCATAAATACTTACTAGGGAAGCCATTTAATTTCCACTGATTGAAGGCAGGTAAACAAATTACTACTGTTTCTGGCAATCTAGTTGTGACTATACTTGAGGAAGTATAACTGCAGATATTTGGGGGATTTGATGGTTTAGGCTTTAACTAAGCTGCGAGTCTTTGGGAAAATGGAGATGCAGGAAGCTGATTTTTCAGGAGCAATGGAGAGTTTCATATTGAAGTTCTAAAAAGTTCTAGTAAACCTGATAAATAAATCTTTTCATTAAATTTATAATGTTGATTTTGAGAACAAAGGCAGAAAGATTAATGGAAATGAAGATTTAGAAACTTACGCATACAAAGTAGAAGTAAGAGCTGTAAGAGATCAGTATTCTCAAACAGGGGAAACAAGGTAGTATCTATCCTACTTCTAAAAGAACCGACTCATGAAAACAGTTCTGTGCCAAGCCCATTCAACAAGCATATTTAGTCTGGAGTAGTACCCTTGCATGCTCCATCAGTAATTATAACAGAGACTGAAGAAATTTATCTCAGCAATTACACAGCTAGTAGTGTGATTTCTGTACAATTTTAAAGGAAAGAAAAATTAATGCTATAGATATGTATGTAAAATAGTATTACATACAATTCAGGATTGTTAAAGGTAGATCAAACCCAACCAATCTGATTTTTTTCTTTGATAGAAATCTACTATTATATACAGAAAAATACAGTGTATCTCACCCATCCTAACAGAATGTCACAGGGAAAAATAATAGTTAATTGAAAAAGGTTGTGATTAAAAGACTGTGATTGTGATACAAGAATTGCAAAGAAGACAAATAAATGAGTAAAAGAAAGATGATGCTTTGTGTTGAAAGAACAATTTCATGCTGGGGAAGACTACTACTAGCATCAGTATTGTAAATGATCTCTTTTACAGTATTGTTTATGACTGACAAAAAAAGGAGGAGTGGATGAAAGAAACATGTTACCTCCTCCCCTCTCCCCCCCCCCCCCCCCCTTTTTTTCTTTGTCATGGTTTTGGCTTGGACAGAGTTAATTTTCTTTGTAGAGGCTCACACAATGCTATGTTTTGGATTTTTGATTATAATGGTGATAGCACAGTGTTGTTTTAATTGTTGCAGAGCAGCGCTCACCCAGACGGACTTTCCAGCTCCTTGTGCTGCCTTGCCCTGCCAACAAGGGGCTGGGGGTGCACCAGGAGCTGGAGGGGACACAGCCAGGACAGCTGGCCCAGACTGACCAGAGGGACATCCCACACCATGTGGCATTGTGCTTAGCAATGACAGCTGGAAGAAAGGAGGAAGGAGGGATGTTGGGAGTGGTGGCATTTGTCTTCCCAAGAAACCATGAAGTCCCAAGAAGCCCTGCTTTCCAGGAACTAGCTGAACGCCTGCCTATGGATGGGAAGTAATGAATGAATTCTTTGTTTTGCTTTGTTTGTGCATATAGCTTTTCCTTAACCTAGTGAACTCTTTGTCTCAGCCCATGAATTCTCACACTACCTTTCTGATTCTCTCACCCATCCCACCTGAGGAGAGTAAGGAAGTGGCTCTGTGGTGCCAGCTGCCTGCCGGGGCTAAACCACCACATCCTCTAACTATCAAAGACAGTTAATCTGTTAATTTCTACCTTATAAATTAATGACTTATCAATTCATACCTGTTGCTTACATTATGCTAGACTCTGCACAATAAATTAAATTTCTTTTTTTCTAC